>NW_020171804.1:2387995-2411715 GCF_003031525.2 Neophocaena asiaeorientalis asiaeorientalis
ATCGCCCCGGAGACGTGGCCAGAGGCTGTGGAGGAGAGCTGGGGCTGAGCGCGGCGCTTACCTGGGCACCTTGGGGTGCTGGTCAGTCCACAGACGGGCCTGGGAGGTCAGGGGCCGGGCGGAAGGCGCTCCCAGGGCTGTCCCCAGAGGCGTCCCCCACCCACCGGGGCAGGGCGACTCCGGGTTCCGGCGTCCCTGGGGAATCGGGGCGGGACGCGGGACGGCCGCCTCTGAGGAGGCCCATTCAGAGGGCGGCAGGGAAAGAATCCGGGCTTGCTGGGCGGCCGCTGGCTGTCGCGGGCAGCCTGCCCATTGAGTGCCTCCAAACGGCAGTGGCCCCGCCTCACTCTGCTGTGCAGTTGGCTTCCTTTTCACGTCTTTTCCCCTTTTCCCCTTTCCCTGCCTTTAATCTCTTGCAAACTCCCAGCTGAAACCCTCTACAGCTTAGTTTCAGCCCCAGGCCCAGCGCTCCCCAAGGGACAAGCAGCTTGCCCGCACGCGCGGGGCTGGAGACTCCTGGGGGTCGCCAGCCCCCCCCAAACCGCCCCCTCAAGCGGGCCTCCTGTCCAGGATCTGCGCCTCAAGAGGCATCTCCCCCAAAGGCAGACCTGCTTCCCCGGGATCCGATGCTCACAAAAGAGAAGCTTCCGCAACCGCCGGAGTCCCTGGTCAGCTCCGCACTCCACCCCTGCCAGCCAGGGTCCACGCCCCGTCCCTTCCCCCCCCGGGGGCAGGGGCATTGCCTCTCCTCCACCCCAGTCCCCAGCCCCACGGCCTTCACTCCATCCCCTGCCCAGGGCAGCCTGGGGGAACTTCCTCTTGTCAAACCCTGCAGGTTTTCTTCCCGGCCGCAGCGGCTCCCACGTCCTACCACTCCAGCGGCTCCCACGTCCTACCACTCCCAGTTTGCAGAGTCTCTTTTCTAACCACGTAGCCTGTTTCACCTGGCTGGTAGCTTAGTCCACCAACAGGCTGTCGGTGGGTCTAAACACATTCTATCCCTTTCTTCCCTCTTCTCTGCTCATGTTCTTCCCTCTCTCTGAAAGGCCAGCCCCACCATCCAGCAATCTGGTGGACTCGTATATATTCTTCAAAGCCCGTTTCCAATGATCCCACATTTTTATAAGAATTGGGACACTATCCCCCTCATTCAGGTAAGTCCACGCTCTGTCGCTCGTGACCTGAGATCTGACAGTAATAAGTCAATATAGCAGAGTAGAGAGGCTCTGTCCCGTGTGTGGCTTTTGAGGCCGAAGCTCCAGGCAGTAGATACGTGCATTACTAGGTTTACACCCACCAAGCGCAGCAGGGAGTGGGCACTCACCCCTTGCCTCTCCTGCCTTTCGGGCTGGGCACCGTCCCACTCATCTGTTAAATGCTGGTGCTTATGTCACATACCCTAAAGTCTTCCCTTAAAGAGAAGTCCCCACATCCCTCCCGGGAGGCCCCTTTCCTGCTCACGGGCTGGCACTGGCACTGCCTTCAGCACACCACGATGGGATCAGGTGCCTGCAAGCAGACTTCCAGAACACGCTCCAACCACACTGTGCGGAGTCACACCCGCCCCGCCCTGGTGTGACCCTCTGACACACTCATCAACCCGGTGAAAGTTGACAGGTACATGCCTCTCAGCAGGAGAGACAGGCATGCCTGGGACCTTCAGGCCACCTCTCTAAGTTACAGGCCAAGAAGATCCCAAGGACCCTCTGCCCCAGAGGTCTGAGCAGGGCACATCCTCCAGCTTGTTTATGTGCCAGCAGGGCAGTGGCTTCTGCACAGGATCTGTAGGAAATGCCTGACCACAGCCCAGGGCAGGCTCAGCCAGCGGATGGACAGGCCTCTCCCGTGGCCCACCGCTCCCTGAACAGAGAGGAAGGCGGCCGTCTGGCAGCCAGGCCCAGGAAGGACAGTGACGCAGCGGCGCTCCCCAGGGTGGGTCCTTCCCTCGGTGCCAGTGGACTCTGTGGGCCTGGTAAGTCTGGGGCAGCCCATGGCCGGGTGGAGGGGAAGAATGCCACCTCTGTGCTGCAGTATCTGTGACCAGGACAACGCTGGTGGGGATTTACAGACACTTCACAACCTCCTGGAGATCTGTCTGCCCCTTTTCCTTCTCTCTTTAGCTCAGCTGGAGCAACAGGGGAAAAGATTTCGTGCTTGTGCCGCAAGTGGCAGCAATTCTGAGGAAAAGTCACATTCGGAAGACTCTTCCCCTAAGACTATCCTGCCCCTACCTAGCACCTAGGATCTGGGTCAGCGGGAGGTGGGTACCCATGGGTGCTCACACCTGCAAGGTCACCCACATACCCCTAGTGGAATCACGGATCAAGTGCAGACACAGACTGTCCATTGTCGGCAATGCCAACCCTCCCCTGCACACGTCGTGCCGGCCACCGAGCCATCGACCCCTGCTGCCGTCCTCCACACTCCTAGAAGCCGTGTGCCTGCTTCCCTTTAAGTAAAAGGCGTCTCTCTCCTACTCACTCACTTATTTACTCACTTATGAGAAAACAGCACAAACTTTCACCTCGAACCTTATCTATGTTAGATGCCGGGGCGTACTGATGAGTGAAACACAGACAGACAATAGTTTGGAAGCTACAGAGGGAGAGGGACGTAACCCCAATCCAGGCCCCCGTTTCCTGCAGGCTGGGTCCTTACGGAGCCCACCCCACTGGGAGGCACATCCCAAGGCGGGTGAGGGCCGGCGGGCTGTCCCAGGGACGGCCTGGGACCCGCTCCACCGTGGCAGGCGGGGCCGGACGGCCCTCCGACACACTGCACAGTCAGGGCCGCATCACGGGAGGTGACCGCGGAACCGTGAAACACTGCTGGGGAGGGAAGGGGCGGAGAGCAACTATGGGGCAGGAGGGCGAGGCCTGGGCTGCCATAAGAGGAGCGAGGTGGCAGGGCAGAGAGAGAGGCGACGCGAGTTCCTCTTCCGGGGGAAGCCTCAGAAAGCCTTAGCCATCTGGGATGTGAGAGGGAGGGCAGAGAACCGTGAGGTGAGCCACGGACGCCAAAGTGATGGCTAAAGCACCTGGAAGGGCACGGGGAGGCCAGCAGGATCCCTCTCGACAGCCCCCTCTTGTGCCTCCAGAGGGGCGTGTGCCGTCCAAAGGCACCAGCTGGTCAGTGTCTTCCAGCCCCCCAGCCCCTGACGGGCCTGCCGGCCTGAAACGTCCTTACGGGGGACTGTGTTGTCACCTCTCAGCACTCCGTCCCGCCCAGCGTGCACTCAATGACACGGAATCCAGGGCCGCTGCTCCCCCAACAATGGGGTATCTGCAGGGTCTCCCTTAGGACTCGGTACGTGACACAGCAAAGGAAGCTCAGAAGCCTTACGAGGAAGCTGCTTCAGAGAAAGGGGGCCATGCAGACAAACTGTGGGCTTCTCCCGTGTACACAGGAGGGCAGGGCGGGGACCACCGAGAGGAGATTCCCAGGGACCTGCACATCTTCAGCACAGGCTCTGCCCTAGTAAAAGAGAACGAGGAGGGATCTTAGAAAGACCCCGAATGACCAGTACATCAGACAGGGATCCTCAGGGCCACTCTGACACCCTCCTGCTGCTTTCCCAGGCATTACCTGCCCACCAGCACCCAGGGAGGCACTGCTCTGGGCTTCTTAAGGTCCAATTCAATGGCCTGCTTTTGCAGAGAAGAAATTAAAGACAAACCCAAAAGGCCATCCCCCAGGACCTCAGTTATACACTGACTTCACAACAGCCCAACGTCACACTACTCCAGGAAATCTAACTATAATATCACACGGTCCGTCTGTCCCAGTGCGTGACCCACGGAGACCTGAGGACACACAACATTCACCCCAAGATGCCCAGCAAGTGCATGCCGGGCCCTGGAGCATAGGAAAGGTTTTCCTTTTCGTCAAACTATGGAACTCTCATATTCCCCTGGCTTTCTCTACACAGGCACATATGTAAGTGCACGGCACGCGGTACAGCTCAAAAAGCAATGAGTTCCTCAGTCCGAGCATAACTGTGAATATATACATCCAAGGTGCATCCGAGTGCTATGCGATATGTATATGCAAAAACATACCAGCCCATGACAGGATTTCAACCAAACACAAAGCTTCTTTACCTCATCACGGTGGTTTGGCCGGTGCCCCTCTCTGTCAAGGAGGCACCCTAATCTGGGGGTACCAGGTTCCAAAGGCACTGAGCCAGGTGGACCACAGACAGTAACAAAGGGTGAGAGGCAGATGGCAGATTTAAACCTTCCCCCTTCTCAGGTCTCCTAATCCAAAATCTTCTCAAGTGTATCCAACAGAATGTGGAGTTTTCACCGGGACTGCCAGCCTGAGGTGACAAGAGTCACACATTCATTTACCTCACACCATGCTAGGAATCCACGCAGGGCAGGGGAGCGCGCCTTTGTAAGGAAAGGAAGAACTGCAAGCGGCATGGGGTGAATGCTTCCAGTAAGAAAACACCTCAACTGCTACGGACCAAGGCTGCACGTGCATTTCCTTTCAAGTCGTTCCCAGTTCTCAGAGGCGTCCTATCCCCGTTCAGAGGGAAGGTGAAAACACACCGGGCCCGAGTGGTGGCTGGGTCTGCAGGCCTGCAGCCCACTCCAGGGCCGAGACCAACCCACGTCTCCAACCCCGGGGCAGAGCACAACTTTGATAGACAACGAGGCTTTGGAAACGCTTTAATGACAAAGTGCGTTTGGCATTTCAAGTTTCTGGTACATTCTCACGTACGTTATCACATACAAATCAATGTACATTTGGTACATGATCATATATATGTAAGCTGAAATCTACCTTCATTTCTAAGAGATGACACCATGTACAGTACTGCTAGTATTATTTTGGCTTAAGTTTAAAAAATGTCTTAAGTAAGAGGTCTGCAACTTGTGCAAGAGGTGTATAATGGCGGCTGTGGGCCCACAGGTGTCTGTCACCAAGTCTCGGGCCTGGTCCCAGGTCACTGACCTGCGGGGCTCAGAATCAGGACAGCAGCAAAAACCCCACTGGAAGCACATCAGAATAACTTTTACATGCTGAGATTCGAGAACAGTCCACCAGAAGGGGGATGAAGCGAGCTGATAAATAAATTTAGAGGGACTTCCCTAGTGGCGCAGTGGTTAAGAATCCGCCTGCCAATGCAGGGGACACGGGTTCGAGCCCTGGTCTGGGAAGATCCCACACGTGGCAGAGAAACTAAGCCCGTGCACCACAACTGCTGAGCCTGTGCTCTAGAGCCCGCGAGCCACAACTCCTGAGCCCACAGGCCACAACTACTGAAGCCTGCACGCCCAGAGCCCGTGCTCCACAACAAGAGAAGCCACCGCACTGAGAAGCCCAGGCACCACAACGAAGACCCAATGCAGCCAAAAATAAAAATAAAAAACTTAGAGAAACAAAGACGCCTTTAAACTCAGAGCACGCAAACAAAAGATGGCATTCAACGTGGTTGGGAAATCATCGGCTCACGTGGGGACACTTCCAAGCCGGCCTGTTTGGTGGATGAGGTGTCAGCACAGAATGCCAACATCTTGTATGTTTTGAGCTTCATTCCACTCGAGAGAATGAGTGCTCTCATCTCTGCAGACTACTGCTCACTGCACATGCACAGGCCAGCTCTGCACACTGAGCTCCAGCAGCCCAACACTGATGTTTATTTTTAAATATATTTTGAAGCTGTCAACCTTCCTGTTTTCCATTTTCTAAATCTGGGGCAGCAATGGGGGTAGTAGCAATAGTTGCTAACCATGGCAGTCACACGGGGTCACATTCACCAGCAGGCGTCCTTTTGCACAAATCGGAGTGCAAAGTGTATCCCATGTGTATACAGATGTGGATATTCCTATACGTAGTTATATACACATATGTACCTAAACATAAACATGTTATAAATACATATATAATGTATGAGCTTTTTAGGTTCTGCAAAATTCAAAGTCATCAGGGACGTCTATAAATGTCACACACGTTCACATTCAGTACATGCTTTTATTCCTATTATAAACACTCTCATTAAGTTTGTAAAATTTCAAAAGAAAACTGAGCTGGGTCCAGGAAGAAAGGGGAGGTCTGGTAGAAACATTTTACAATGTGTCAAGCTTTGAAGAAGGACACCTTTTTTTTTTAAAACAAAAATAAAGCATTGCCTCAAAGTAACCTCTCTCTCTCTCTCCCCCTCTCCCCCTCTCTCTCAACAAGACTTTCCTGGATATCCCTTTTCTTCCTCCCTCTGGCGAAACATCACCCATTTCTACCCTTTGAATCCAACTCCAAGAGGTTGCGATAGCACTAAGCAAACCCTGCACCCCTCAGGCCAGGGCCTCCTTCCTGCCAGTTCAGAGTAGCCCTGGGTCAGAGGTCGTCCTCCACCTTCAGTCCCTGCCCACAGCCCCAGGCAGGGCCCTGAAAACACCAGCCTTTCTCTCCAGAACTAGAAGCTGCAAAATGTATAAAGGCCTTTTCTTTCAGTAAACTAACATTAACAGTTAATGGTGCTCATTGAAGCCAGAAGTCCCCAAATGTTCCCTAAATCCCACTTGTAAAACCGTCAGGGCAAGACAATGTTCTGGAACTAAATAAAGATGACGGTCCCCCACGCAATGAACCGTTCACGTCAAATCGTTCACTTTATGTTACGTGAATTTTTCACGTCAAATCGGTCACTTTATGTTACGTGAGTTTTACCTCAACTAAAAAAAAAAAATCTCTTATGGATTAGTTGGAAGCTGAGATATAGCAGAAACAAATTTTTAATGAAACCTTTCTTCATATTTTTTTCCCATTTATTTTGAAAAGATCGTCAAGACTCCTTAGCCTTTCAGCTACGAATGACAGAGTAATTTATGTCTTGAACTTCACAATTTTCTCTCTTTTGCCTTCATGAGGATTGAGATTAAATAACCCCTTTACTTAAACTCTTACTAATATTTTTGTTTTCAAGAAACACATTTCCTGCTGAGGCTCTAAAATGTTCTGCGCCCAATTCAATGTTGGGCGCACCAACATTCCCCACACCACCAAGCAATGCTCCGACACCAGCCGGGGCTCCTACAATTCAACTCAACTCTACCTGGAGACAGCGTCAGAGCCCACAGGCTAAGGGCTCCGTCCCACAGGACTGCCCTCCCTTCAGACCAACCGGCTATATAGATCAGAGGTGGTCACGACCCCTTCCTCAGCTTCCAATAATTTGCTAGAGTGGCTCAGAGAACTCAGAGAAACATTTTACTCACTAGATCAACAGTTTATTCTAAGAGGCCATAACTCAGAAACAGCCAGACGGAAGAGATGCACGGGGCAAGGCATGGGGAAGGGCGTGGAGCTTTCATGCTCTCTCCAGGCATCCCACTCTCCCCAAATCTCCACATGGTCACCAGCTGGGAAGCTGCCTGAACCCTGTCCTTTTGAGTTTTTCTGGAGGCTTCATTACATAGGCAGGATCGACTAAATCATTGGCCGCTGGCGACTGATTCAACTTCCAGCCCCACTCCCCTCCCTGGAGGTCAGCGGGGTGGGACTGAGAATTCCAACCCTCTAATCACAAGGTTGGTTCCCCTGGCAACCTGCCCTCCATCCTTTCCCAAAGTCACGTCATCAACATGACAAACATCGTTATGCTCTAATCACTTAAGAAATTCCAAAGGCTTTAGGAGCTTGGTGCCAGAAACAAGGAAAACCAAATATATATTTCTTTTTACAAATAAGAGTATCACAGACTCACACCTGGCATTTCTAAGGATGGTGGCCCCGGAGACATGTGTTTCCTGGGGTGTATGTAGGCTGTGTCAGCGATGCACTGAACATACAGTCCCGAGGGCGGCCATTCCAGGCTCCTCCTTGAGGGTCCCAGGTGGGTAGAACCTGCTCGTCTTTCCCCATGGAGCTCACGGTCTTTCCCCATGGAGCTCACGGTCCAGCCCCTGGTGCCAGCTGTCCTCCCAGCACCTACCGCCGCCCTGCCATCTCCCACTACCTGTCCCCAGTCCTTCAAGTTACGGCCTCCTCTTCTAATTACAACACACTGCTAGGAGAACTCAGCAGTATGCGAATTCATATTTAAGTATTCATTATTTGAGTAAACATTTAAATATCCCTCACTCTCCTGGGGCAGGTACCGTAATTTAAAAGAGGAGCCTGCCAGGCCCAGGCCCAAGGCATCAGGAGCACATGCTGGGGAAGGGCAGGCTACTCTTGGCTCTGGTCCACCCATCACCAACCTCAGCTTGCTTTTTGTTTACTTTGCTTGTTTACTGCAGAGGTGAGGGGTTGGTATGAGGCGCCTGTGGCAGGGACGAGCCAGGCAGGCTCCCGGGACCCCTGGCACTGGAGTCTGGGGGCTTAAACTAAGTGCCACAGGACCTGGAGGGACACAGAACAGAATGTGTGCTACCCAGAGCAGAGGGCAAGAGCTGCAGGCAAAGGTGCACTGCCAGGTTCCAGGGGATAACATGGGCCTCTCCTGAGACAAGCTCTCCCTCCCTGACCAAACCGGAGATAGGGTCCTGGAGCCTCGATCTTGGCCTTTGATGTCTGTCCTCGGAGGGCCCAGCCTTTAGCAAGGATTCTGCCAAGTCATCCCCGCTGCCTGCTCTCTGATCAAGTTCCTCAACTCCTCCTTGATGTCTAAGCCCTCTGCCTGTCCTCAGCAAGATCCTGTTGGGCCAGTTTGGCAAGAATGTCCCTTCCTTGATGTTCCTTAGTAACTTTTCATCCCCTGACCCTGTCACCGCTCTTTGGCTGTATTTGCTGCATTAGGATTTGAGCTCAGCTCCTTCCCCTGCTACGACAGTACCAAATAAAATCGGTCCCTACCACCTTTCACTGGTGCCCTGCTCTGTTTCTCCCCGACATTTGTCTGCTGGTTTTCTGGGAAATAACCCGACACATCTGGGTTTACACTGACTAAGCTGGTACCTAGTTCAGTTTGATGTAATGAGACACACAGAGGAATTTTATGTAGTTAGTGTGGCACTAACTACACACCATCTAAAAGAAGCCAGAACATAGCCGCCATCGTAATATTAATAGTAACAAAATCAGAAATAGTTACAGAGGCCCAAATCCACTCTGCTAGGGTCAGCTGAGCACACCACCTGCATCTCCCACAAATCCAACCCACCTCCTCCCACCGTTTCTGAAACCGTTTTGATGCTCTACCCCACCGCCTACTCCGACCGCTGCTGTGCATACAGCAGCCAGATCAATGCGTGAAAACAGAAGTCTGAGCAGTTGTCTCCCTGTCTCAAGACATACCCCATCTTCTGTGGCTGCAGAGAACAGCTGTGGCCGGGCCTCCTCTCACCCCTCCACTGCCCTCCAGAGCCCCGTCTCCATCCTGTCCTGGTCCGCAGTACCCTCTGCCACAAGGCCCGCCCCTGCTGTATCTCCATCCCAAACGCCCCCCTCCATTCACCTAGTTAGCTCCTACTTACCCTACTCGCCCGTCAAACCCTCAGACCTCCTCACCAGGTAAACAACCAATACAAATTGGCAGTGCCATCGTCCTGTCCTGGGCTCTTCCCTGTCGTGGGATCACTGGGCCCGTCCCTGCTGTACCTACTGCATTTCCAGGAGGGCAGGCCTGGGTCTCTGGGCTCACACCAACCCAGCAGAGCACTGCGGAACAGAAGTGCTCAATAATAAACACAGGCAGACTGCACCCAGGTCCACTCCGCACCAAGTATTCCTTCATTTTATACTTTCACTTTTCATCATAGAAAATTCCAAAAAATATGAAAGGAGACAGAGTAGTATGATGAACCTCTGTGAAGACGTCACCAGCTTCAACTACTGTCAACTCACAGCCAATAAATACTGTTTCAACCACAGCCACACCATTTCCCCCAGTGGGATTTAAATTAAACTTCTAATGTTGAGATCACGGTACAGTCACACGGAGATCCCCTATACTCTTTATCCAGTTCCCCCCGATGGTAATATCTCACTAAGGTATAGCAGGATGGTGATATTCATACAGTCAAGATAGAGAACATTCCCACCCCACAAGGACCCCTCCACTCCCCCTCCACCTTTACCCCCTCCAAACTCCTAGGAAACACTAATACGTTCTCCATTTCTATATTTTTGCCATTTAAAGGATATTATGTTAAGTGGAACCATACAGGATGTAAACTCTGGGGAATGGCTTTGCTCTGAAGATTCACCCAGGTGTGGCACCACCGCTGCATCAACATTCTGGTTCCTTTTCATGGCTGAGCTGTGTTCCATGGTGTGGATGGACTGCAGTCTATTTATCCACCTGCTGAAGGACACCCAGGTTGTTTCCAGTTTGGGGCCATTGAGAATAAAGCTGCTATAAACATTTCTGTTCAGGTTTTTGTGTGAGTGGAAGTCTATTTCTTTGGGACAAAAACCCAGGAGTACAACTGCTGAGTCACATGGTGGTTGCACGTTTAGTGTCTTTAAGAAACTACCAAACTCTTTCCCAGAGAGGCTGCGCCACTGTCCGTTCCCACCGGCAGTAAATGAGAGTTCCAGTTTCTCCACATCCTCACTAGCATTTGATGCTGTCACTATTTTTATTTTGAACCTTTCTGACAAGTCTGTAGTGATGTCTCACTGTGGCTTTAATTTGCATTTCACTGAAGGCTAAGGATGCTGAACATCTTGTCATGTGATTATTTCCCACCTGTACCTCCTCTTGGGTGAAATGTCTCTTCGTCTCTTTTGCCCATTTTCTAACTGGATTGTTTGTTTCTTTACTGCTGAGCATTCACAGTGCAAATATTTACTCCCAGTCTGTAGCTTGTCTTTTTGTCCTCTTAACATGTTCTTTCCATAGCAAAAATGTTCAGTTTTAATGAAGTCTAATTTATCAATTTTTCCTTTTATGGATCATGCTTTTGGTGCTAATCTAAGAGCCTTTGCCCAGCCTGGACCCCAAAGATTTTCTCCTATTTTCTTGGTAAAAGTTTTATAGTTTTCCATTTTCCATTTAAGTTTTTGATCCATTATACATTAATTTTTGTATAAGATGTGAGACTTTGGTTAATGTTCTTTTTTCTTTTTTTTTTTTTTTCTGCTGTGGGTGCCCACTTGCTCCAGCATTATTTGTTGAAAAGGCTATCTTTCCTTTACTGACTTGTTTTGGCACCTTTTTCAAAAAAAATCAATTGGGCATATTTGTATGAGTCTATTTTGGGGTTTTCTATTGGTTTCTGTGTCTATCCCTCCACCAACACCACACAGTCTTAGTTACCGTAGCTATATAATAAATCTGGAAATTAGGCAAATCCATTCTTCCCACTTTATTCTTTTTCAAAATTGTCTTAGCTACTCAAGTTCCTTTGCCTTTCCATATAAATTTTAGAATTATCTTGTCTATATCTACAAAGAAACCTTGTCAGGAATTTGATAGGAATTGTGTTAAAACTATGCATCAGTTTGGGAATAAATGACATCTGTACCAGGTTGAGTTTTCCAACCCATGAACATGTCTCTCCATTTATTTAGATATTCTTTTATTTCTTTCATCAACAACACTGTGTAGTTTTCAGCATATGTCTTGTACCTGTTTTGTTAGCTTTTTTTTTTTTTTTTTTTTTTTTTTTTGCGGTAGGTGGGCCTCTCACTGTTGTGGCCTCTCCCGTTGCGGAGCACAGGCTCCGGACGCGCAGGCTCAGCAGCCATGGCTCACGGGCCCAGCCGCTCTGCGGCATGTGGGATCTTCCCAGACCGGGGCACGAACCCGTGTCCCCTGCATCGGCAGGCGGACTCTAAACCACTGCGCCACCAGGGAAGCCCTGTTAGCTTTATACTTTAGTATTTCACTTCTGATCTGTTATAAATGACACTGTATTTTTATTTTTTTATTAACTTTTTTTCTTTGATGGGGACTATTTTTAAAGTCTTTATTGATGCTTCTGTTTTTATGTTTTTGTTGTTTGGCCGCGAGGCATGTGGGATCTTAGCTCCCTGACCAAGGATCGAAACTGCACCCCCTGCACTGGGAGGCGAAGTCTTATTAACCACTGGACCACCAGGGAAGTCCCGACACCTGTATTTTAAATTCAGGTCTCTACATGTTTGTTGCTAACGTATAGAAATATAATTGATTTTTGAGTACTTATCTTAATATCCAACAACCTTGCTGAATTCACTTATTTGTTCCGGGAGGTTTTTTAGGAGATTCCTTAGAATTTTCAACATGAACAATCATGACATCTGCCAAAAGGCACAGTTTTATTTCTTCCCTTCCAGTCTGGTATCTTTTATTTCCCTCTCTTGCATGGTGCCGCTGGAGAACTTCCAGCGTTATGTGGAGTAACAGCGGTGTTAGCTGTAGGGTTTTTGTAGATGCTCCGTTCTATTTTGCTGGGCTTTTTAGTCATTAATGGGCGTGAATTTTGTCAAATTCTTCTTTTGCACCTATTGATAGCATGTGATTTTTCTTCTTTCTCCAGATAATACAGTGGATTGCACTGATGGATTTTCAAATATTGAATCAGTCATGCATCCCTGGAATCAGTCCCACTTGGCCACGGTGTATACTTCTTTTTATATGTTACTGAATTCTACTTGGTTAAGCAGTTTCGTGTCTATGTTCATAAGGGATAATTAGTCTATAGTTATCTTTTTTGCTGTTGCCTTTGTCTGGTTTTGGTATCAGGGCAACATTACCTTCAAATAATGAATTGGAACGTGTTCCCTCCTCATCTATTTGTTGAAAGGGATTGTGTAGAATTAGTGTTAATTCTTCATTAAATATTTGGTAGAATTCCCCAGTGAAACCATCTGAGCCTGGAGGTTTCTTTTTGGGGAGTTTTAATAAATTACCAATTCAATTGCCTTAATAGTTACAGGGTATTCAAACGGTCTGTTTCACGTTGTTTACAATTTGTACTTATCATTAAACACTACGTAAGTTGTCTGTAATATTCCCTTATTGTCCTTTTGGCTTCTACAGGGTCTTCAGCAATAGCCCTGTTTCATTCTGATATTAGCATATGTGTCTTCCCTCTCTTTTGCCAGTCTTTCTAGAGGTTTGTCAAATTCATTGATCTTTACAAAGAATCACCTCTTCGGTTTATTTTCTGTTTCCCTGTTTATAATTGCACTGCTTTCTGCTTATATTTTTAGAAGAGGGGTGAATGTAGCCCCTAAGTGTGAGCCACCACCATCGCTGTGTGTCAGGGGTCAGCCACCACCCACCCCTCGACTGTGCACAGCACAGGGGGCCCCCAGCCAGTGCTGTGTGTGTGTCTCTGAGCTCTCCCTGGGCTAACGTCCTCAGGGACTGCCGAAATGAAAACATGGAAGACTCGGAAGGTGTTCTTAAGATTAAACGGCTCCAATTTCACATGTTTGCTTTTTGTATCTGAAATCAAAGCCCTACTTCTTCCATGCGGACATCTGCACACCAAAGTTCCTTAGACACACTGGCTGCACAGAAGCCTAATCCACACTGGATGTGCAGGGCCGCACGGTCACACATGGACATGCTGGCCCATGCAGTCCACCTCTGTCCCAGGGCCTGATGCTCCAGGCCAGGACGGTCGCCCCGCGTCACACGCAGGGCACGCCGAGCTCGTTCAGCCCCCAGGCCCTTCTCGAGTTCAGGAAGGGCTTGTGACGCTCCACACAATGGCCCTAGCGGCCCACGTTCGGAGCTGTTAGTGAGTCTGAAGGTTTTCTCTGGTACCTTCTTTCCTCAAGCTTATCATCCACCCTCTACTGCTGTCACCAGCATGTTTCCAGTGAACCTGGTCTTAGAGTGGTGGGATCTGACTGAACTCCATGTCAGAGGGCTGGGCTCTAGCTGGAATCCACTAAATACGTTCAAATTAGCCATTAATCGAGGTCGGCTCAGGGAGGAGGGGGCTGTGTGGAAATGGAGGCATGTCCCTCTGCTTCTATCTAAATTATTAAAACTTAGAAGAACAGACACACGGCTTCACGTGTCTGAGTCCGTGCACCACACACACAGGAACACAGGCACTTCTCGTGCTGTGCTCCTACATGTACAAACAAATGCACCAACACAGCGCACGTTTCTTCTTACCCTTCATTTCAGGTACGCCTGCTAAGAAAGATGTGAACGTTTAATTCTACGCTAAAAGCAAGCATCTTTTGGAAGAAAAATGGCCCTTCTCTTAAATGACACATGGATCTCGTTTTCTCCGGAAAAAGAAGGAAAATGGAGCTAGCTGTCATCACTACAACCTCCCCTGCGTAAGAGGTGGGATTTAAACACAATGTCTGCTTCCCCCTCCCCCAAAAGTGCATCCAATGAGCAGAAGTGGGAACCCGCATTCAGCTTCCCCAGGGCAGAAAAGCAGCCGCATAAGGAATCCACAATTACAGAGAAGAGCGATTTGAAAGTGTAAGCTTAGCTTGAGCTACATCCCCTCCCCACCTGCCCGGGGCCAGGCCCGTCCTGGACTCTTAAGGCAGGTGGGGAATGTCCATACCAGGAAGGGGTGCTGAGGAACCCACCACCGCTGCATTAACTCCCTCCCCGGGGCCAGTGCACAGACAAATTCGACCCCGCAAGTACGGCACGTGCCCAGGGAGGAAGCAGACCCGTCCAGAAGCGGCCACTCACTGGGGAGATCCAGGATGGCGGCCGAGAACGTAAGGGGCCAGGACAGGTCTGTGTGAGCGGGCAGCGGGCGAGGGCAGCCGTGCCACTCAGAGCGGGGAGCTCGCTGCTCTCTGTGGCCCCCACTTCCTCTGAAAAGGGGGGGTCGGGTGTTCCAGTTTCTTCTTTCAACTCCAAGTAATGCCACAGGGAGTTGAAAAGCACCGATGTTGAGCTGCTGAGGGCACCATGACCCTCTGCATCAACGCTTGTGAGTGCCCAGCGAGCAGAAGAAAACAGAAGCACACCTGCAGGACGCCAGGCAGAGATTCAACACCACTGCTAACCCCAGCGGGCTGCACCGCGGTGTCCCTGCACCTTCCCCAGCCAGAGTTGAGATGTGACACACGTGGAAATATTTCTGCGTGAGAGGACATCCAGAGCAGAGGAAAGGAGGTGGGTTTCTTACCAGGAGCTCCTTTGTACAGACCACTGGGGCTGCCCATCTGCGGCCCGGATGGGCTGAACGGAGGATAACGTGGGCTCCTTGTCACTGGAAAGAGAAAGCAGAGTGACGAGCTGTTCCCCTCTGCTCCCTCAAGGGGTGGGATTGCACGCTACGAGCTCTGCTTCTTTCTTACCATACAGCGTTTCTGGAGACACAGGAAATGCTGGTGTGGGAGAGATGGACTCACTGCCACTGCTGGTTGGAGAGAAGATCCTGCCGTCGATCACACCCAGGTCTGGGGGATACGTGGTGATCACCGCCTGAAACCGGCAGGGGGCGTTGGTTAGCTGAAGGCCACTTCCAGACAGCTGGGGGCCCCTGGCACCCACGGAGCCAACCCTCGTCTGAGACTGGGGACAGGAGGCTGCCATGGAAAACTGGAAGAAGCTTCAATAACAGTCAAGGTAGAGGGAAGTGTCTTGTGGTCAACATTACACAGCTCATAAGTGGAGTTAGCAGAGAGTCCGTGCAGCAGAGGGAAAGTGAGCGTTAAGTGAAAAAGGCAGGTAAAAGAATCGTCACCTGTAGTGTGTCCAGAGATACGCAAAATACCCAATGAATTAAAAACACAGGCACAGAAAAGAGGCTGGCAGGACATAGCCCAGATATTAACACTGGTTCTGTGTGTGTGTGTGTGTTAAGACTACTGGTGACTTTCTTTTCTCGTCTATTCTAGGTTCCGACTTTTCTACCATGAGAGTCGATGAAACCCTAATTTCAAAGGGTTCATCGTTTGGGGGTTTGCCAACCTGTCTTACTTCAATTCTGAATAAAAGCCTTAAGTACGCCTCCGCAAAGGTGCTCTGTAGATCTCCCCACAGAGCACACATCCATGCGGACCCGCTTTCTTCCTCCCTCCCGGGGACGCCGGGAGGCCTTGGGTCGGGGACTTGGGGTCCTTTGCGATGACTTCTGTTTGCCCTTTGCCGCCGCCGTCCAGCCATGGAGCCCCGAGACCTCTACCCACACGACCCACCTGCATGCTGGGCCCCTCATCCCCATTCTACAGATCAGAACACAGAGGCTCAGATGACCGCAGTGAGTGAGGTGCACGCCCGCACGGCTCTCTCGGGAGAGCGGGGATCCCACCCAGGATCCCGGCTGGTGCACAGCTGGGCTCTCCCCAACACCACCTGCCGTCAGGGAGGAACGTCGTGTGTGAGACAGGGGCGAAGGCGGGTGGGGAACTGAACTGGTGATTTGGGACGGGGCTCAGGCCAGGCTCTGGGTGGCGGAGTGCGTATACCTCCTTGGCGTTGTCTGAAGAGAGAAAAGGCGCCAGGCTTGGGGCCTGTTCCGCACTGGTAGTCTTGCCCCAGCTGCATGTGGAGAAGGCTGGCTGCTCCCCAGCATTGCTGTCATACTGCTCGAGGCTCAGCTTCCGGAATCTTCCGCCCAGCGGCTCGTCACCTGTTAGGAGAGAGACACGTGGGCCGCAGGTGTTTTCATCATGGAGGAGAGCACTGACCCTCAGTTAAAACTGACTTTAAAACTTCTCAGAGGCATTCTTTATTTTATTTTTTCCAGTTCCAGAACATTTTCATCACCCAAGATGAAACCCCATCCATGCCCATTACGGGGAGCGTTCACTCCCCATTCCCGACCCCCAGCTCCTGGCAACCACTAATTTACTTTCCGCCTCTACGGATTTGCCTATTCCAGACACTTCATGTACATGGAATCACACGCTCCATGTCCTTTGCTGTCTGACGTCTTTCACCCAGCATGACCTCGCGAGGCTCATCCTGTTACTGTGTGAACTGGCCGTTGTCCATGTTCCTGGCTGTTTCTCCCAGCATCAGCTCCACCAGGGAATCGGGCCTGGCCGGTTCCCCAGGGCCCGGCACACAGGAGGTGCTCAGGAAGCATAAGGGACAGAGAAAGGCTGGGACCCAGGATCGAGGCTTTTTTCCCCTGGCTAAGCGAGCAAGACAGATTCTTGGTGGTGGTCAAGCTTCAAAGAACCCAGGGTGGGCCCCCTGATGGCCACAGGCCCTGGGACTTAGTCTGAGACCTCTGCCCGCATAATCCGTCTTCCCCTTCTCAGGGCATCTGCGGTCAACTTTGGGGTCACAGTGCCTGCACCTTGCCTTATGACCACCAAGGAGGTAACAACCACTCAGACCAGAGACACAGAAATCTTTCCTTGAGTCACAAACATAAATACATATCCATTTGCCTACACAAACGGTCACCTTCTTGATACGTTGTCCTGCATCTTTAAAAAAAATTGTATCCGTTCTTTGTGACCTCTATGAATCACCTATTTGTTTATGCTCAATCCCAGTATACAGGTATAGTGATATCAGAATTGTTAACCTGTACACCTTTTATTTCCAAGTGTCAGAGATACTTTGTATTTCATAGCTGGTCCACACTGGCTGCTCAGGGGAGCCACGTGGACGTGCAACCGAGGGGCATCCTCAGAGTCTTCTGGGCAGGACCAGGCACTAGGACAGCACCCAGGGCTCTGGGATACGACCAGGCTGGGTGTGACCTACAGCATGCCAGAGCTGTGTGCGAGCCCTGTCTGCCCGCGCCCCGTCAGGGCCAGAGTGGCCCGAAGGCCACACCACCTGCAGAGCTTCAGGGCTGAGTGAGGACCCTGCACGTGACACCCTGACGCTTAACAGCGAGGAATCCTGGGGGGAAAAAAGCTTAATTCAAGCACCAACAGTCGGCATTCACTGTCCCACTGTCCAGTGCAAGAAATGTCACAGATCCTCAGTCCTGCTCCAACCAACTAAGACTCACTTTATGGGGGATGGGGGAGGGGCCGGGGGCTGCAATCGATCTGTGGACTCTCACGACTGGTGGTTTGGGAAACCTGCTGCAGGCTGTTAGGATGGCAATGTTTCTATCGATGATATCCTCTGAAAATTCAGACGTGTTAAGGGTTTCCCCTACAGTTCAGATTTAAGCAGTGTAATCCCTACAACTGTGACGGTCACGATGACACTGCATTTAAAGGTGGGGTTTAGATTACCAATGGCTCATCTGGAGAGACTCTGCCCACGGCTGTGAACACGCTGTCACGTGAGCACCCCGGCAAACGTCGTGCCCCTCCCTCAGCAGGACCTTTCAGAAGCTGCGTGGAATTCAAAGGCTACTGCGTGAAGGGAGCTCTGTCCACAGAGGGAGAACACTCAACAGCTGTGTCCAGTGAGGAGAGGAGTGCGACTCCTTCGCGGGCGCCCCTCCCACAAACCCTCCAGCTTCCCGAGGGTCCCTTCCTCGGACAGATGCCAGCTGGGCACGGCCCTCCGTGTCACACGGGAGGACATCTGCTGGGTGCCATTCAGCTGGTGACCCAGCGGGCGAGATCTAAACCCGGTCTCCGAGTGGCCGGCCTCTCCCAGAAGAATCCTTCCACCCCTCCTGACATCCTTCCTCCGTTTCCAACAGCTGCCCGCTAAGACCCGGCCTGGAGGGGCGAGGGGAGAGGGCATTAGGATTCGGGATTTGGAGGCTCGTGTCCACCCTCACCAGCTGAAGGACCAGCCGCAGGGCATCCTCCAGCCCCCGTTTCATTATGTGAAAAATGAGCACAATGCTCGCCCCCTTTTCTCCCCTGCAGAGAAAAACTGGGGTGAGGATGAAATAAAATGGGTTTAACACATGCATACTGACACGGCGCCACCGCCATCCTGCGGTCCTCTTCTGGGTCCCTCCTCGGGTTCCCGCCCTCCATGAGACCGGCGCTGCAGGACTGGCCCGACGGCCACAGACCTGCCCCTGGATGGGCATCTGGAGCCACCGAGGGAGCGGGTGCCGGAGGCGTGAGGCTGCAGGGAGAGGCTGGCCCCCCGGAGGATCGGGGCCCAGGCACGGGCTCACGTGCTGTCACCGGGGCAACAAAGGTGCAGAGTGGGGACAGAGGGGGCCCGTGCGGGCCTGGCTGCCCTGAGAGGCGGAGCGCCAACGCCCTCCAAGGCTGCAGGAGCACCTCATCCAAAGAAACACCTCCAGCCAAATCGCGCACTGGGTGCTCAGTGGTCCTTTAACTGACACCTGCAGCCCATCACAGCCAAGAGATCCAGAGCCCGCGCTGCTCCAAAGCCTTCCGGACAAGGGATCTGGGGACGGGAAGACAGCTTCTGTTCAACATGCAGGATAATAAATGGTGTTCTGTGGAAACAGCACATTGCCATCACTCCAACACGCTGTGTGGCATGAAGCCCCAGAAAGGTGCGGAGAGTGTGGGCATGCTCCCCGACCTCAATGGCCCGTGACCTCAGCCCTGACCTTTGAACCAGAGGGTTCCAGGAACTGAGGCCCCATTCCGTGTACGGCCCTGCGTATAAAAACCAGCCAGCACAGCCTCAAGGATGTACTACAAAGGCCCGGCTATAAAAACATGTCCAGGTGGCACCAGGGCCCAAGAGGGAATACGCAGAACTGAGGACGGAGTTCCAGAGAAGGAAGCTTAGATTTGTTTTCTTAACCGAAGGATAGTTTACAATGTTATGTAAATTAGACTTTTAAAACCTCTCTTCAGGTTTCCTGTAATAGTCCAGTTTCAGAGTAGCCGGGGAACTCAGTCTGTCATTTCAGCTGATTCAGAGCCACATGTGGCCTCAGTCCTGGGCTTCCTCCAGATGAGGCCCTGAGACAGCATCTGTGAGTGGCCCCAGAAATGTCCCTATGGAACACAGGGGTTTGCAACCATTTCTTGATTTTCTCTCTCTCAGGCACCAATGAAGATAACAAATAGACTTTTCTTCACCTAAAAATCTCTCCTGGGGCTTCCCTGGTGGCGCAGTGGTTGAGAGTCCGCCTGCCGATGCAGGGGACACATGTTTGTGCCCCGGTCCGGGAAGATCCCACATGCCGCGGAGCGGCTGGGCCCATGAGTCATGGCCGCTGAGCCTGCGCGTCCGGAGCCTGTGCTCCGCAACGGGAGAGGCCACAGCAGCGAGAGACCCGCGTACCGCAAAAAAAAAAAAAAAAGTCTCTCCTGTAAAGTGTTCTTCGTATCAAATACCACCTCGAGTGCCTTCACTGAACCTAAGTAATAGGACATGTGGTTCAGCAATTAGGGGTTTCATTCTTCAATAATCATGGATCAATACTTCACTGCTCCCCGGCCTGCAAGAGTGTGGTCACAGGTGGCCACCGAGGTTCTATGCCAGGACCAACGTTGAGAGCAGGGGTCAGGGCACGCACATGAGCTCCACAGGGGACCCCGTTTCCAGGCTGTGACCTGCACAGAGCATCGCTCTCCCCGCAGAGTGTGTCTTCCCTTCCCAAAGAGGCAAAGATACAGGCACCACAGTCATCAGAGACCAGGCCCCCGCAGGCGACAGATCCTGCCCTCCTATCAGACTGCGGTGTAGACAGGAGGGTCCCCAGCACCACCCCGACCCCAGGGTGATGCTCCTGGAGAAACGAGGAGGGGTGCATGACGCAGCCGCGGCGCCAGGATATGCCCGCATGTGCCCACCTCTGCCCGGGAGGAAAGCGGGAAGCAGAGTCAGGCCGCCTCACAACAGCCAGGCGGTGTTGCTGTGTCGTTTCTGCCAATGAGGAAAATGGGGTCTCGAGTTGAGACATGCCCTATCCCACACAGCAAGCTACAGACAGGGTTTGGTGCCCCGCGGAGCCGACCAAAACCCCCCCACTGCACACTCTACTCCCCCAGGGTGGCTTGTCCTCGCCCACCGGTGCCAAGCGAGGGGCGGGTCAGCCAGGAGGTGCCACTGTCCCCTCCCACTTCAAAAAGCCTGCTCAGTGCAGACGGTGGCCCACAGGCCTGGGAGGCGCGGCCCACCCACACAGACAAGCGGTTCTGTCGGCACCTCAGTGATTGATAATGGCTAACGCGGATGATGGAAGGGACACCGGCTGAGATCGGGGACCCTTCCTTCTGCCCATGTGCCAAGGGGCAGTTGACGCGCGCTTTGCTTCTCAAATCCTTCTACCCCTCAGGTGAATTTCAGATTAACAATGGCTTCTTCCTTACAATCTCTGGAAATGCCCCCTTTGGCATTTGAGTAAAAACACTGGCTGGGGGTGTAGTTCCCAGAGCAGGTGAGCGCAGAGCAGCCTGGACCAAAGGTAGGAGGAGGCGGGTTTTAGAGGCCTTCCTGTCCGAGAATCGTTGGTCTGACGGTGGAAGTGGGGCTGGGCAAAGGGCATGTGACCCCAGGCCCACCTGCTGGCGGACACCGGCTCCCCAGCCCGCTCGGGCAGGCCGACTCTGGCCAAGCGCGGAGCAGGTCTGCCTCTGTGCCCACTGGACGGTCCGACAGACGTCTCGGGGATGAAATGAGGACTGGTCCAGGCTCAATGAGATAAATGCACCAAGAGCCAGTGCAGGATACAAGCCCACAGCGAGAACCCAATGTGAAAACTGCAGCCACCAAACACGCCAGAGGAAGACTCATGCAGTCACTGAAAATCCTGTGTGATGGAATGTGAAGGGAGAAAACATGCTAAAACATTACGTGAAAAGAGCAGCGTGGAAAAGTGAGCATGTAGCATTCTATCTATGAATTCATTTTGATTTTTTGTTTGTTTGTTTTTTGTGGTACGCGGGCCTCTCACTGTTGTGGCCTCTTCCGTTGTGAAGCACAGGCTCCGGACGCGCAGGCTCAGCAGCCATGGCTCACGGGCCCAGCCGCTCCACAGCATGTGGGATCTTCCTGGACCAGGACACGAACCCATGTCCCCTGCATCAGCAGGCGGACTCTCAACCACTGCGCCACCAGGGAAGCCCCATTTTGATTTTTTCAAAATAAGAAAATGTACCAACATGTTCACAAGTGGCTGTCTCTGGGTCGTGGAATTCTAGGCACTGTGAAGAGTTTTCTTTTTAAAGATCTATTAGGTTGGCCAAAAACTTTGTTTGGGTTTTTCCGTAAGATGTTACGGGAAACCGGAACGAACTTTTTGGCCAACACAATATATCTTCTAAAGTTTTCACTAATCATAGGTCTTACTTTTAAAATCAGGAAAACAAGATCCAGGTCATCTTTAAGAAGAATAAGTTTTCTTTACATTTTGTAGAACTCTGAGTTGACCTCACAGACGTTCCCAAGTCCTTCTCTACTAGTTCTAATTCTAGTAGAACTAACTCTGTACTAGTACAGGCACACCTCATTTCACTGCACTTCGCAGATACTGTTTTTTACAAAGTGAAGGTTTGTGTCAGTCCTGCATCAAGCAAGTCTATCGGCACCATTTTTCCACGGCATTTGTTCACTTCGTGTATCTGTATCACATTTTGGTAATTTTCACAATACTTGAAACTTTTTCATTATTATTATATTTGCTATGGTAATTTGTAATCAGTGGTCTATGATATTACTACTGTAATTACTTTTCTTGTTTTGTATTTTGAAATTAAGGTATGTATACTTTTTTTTGGACATAATGCTATTGTACACTTAACAGACTACAGTATAGTGTAAACATAACTTTTATACCCACTGGGAAACCAGAAAAATCTGTCTGAGTCACTTTATTGAGGCGATATTTGCTTTAGGACGATGGTCTGGAGCCCAACCTGCAACATGCCTGAGGTCTGTGCCCGTATTTAGTCTCTATGTGAAGATCCACAAACACAAACGTGTTCGGTGTTTGATTAACCTATCATTCTGACAAGTCTGCCATGTGTGATGGCTGGATCTTCTCGTGAGATACAGAGACAATCCTATGGGAGGTGGCTTTCTGCACCAATAAGCTCAGAGGAGCTGTACAAGTTACCTTAATTTAAAGAGAGAAGGACTAGGGTGTCCGCGAGGTTGGGACGTGAGCACCGCTGGGCGGGGGCCCCCACCCCTCGGGTCATCCAACAATGGCCAGATGCAGGCTGCCCACCCTCTCCAGGGAGGGCCTTGATTCCATTTCACTTGGCGAGTTGAAGTGTATTCAAGAATACACTCCATAAATCCGGCCATGACCGTATCTCTCCTTCTCAGTAGAGAAATCAGATCCAAGAAAAGAGGAAATAGGAGACCGAATGAAAGCAGGACAGAGTCGCTGCACTGAAGCCCTGTGCCTGTGCCGGCTGGGACCCTGCAGGTGGCTCAGCAAACTGCCCCCTCCCACGGGCCTTCCTCAGGCAAAGGGCAGCTGGAGCCGGTGCCCCTGCCCCTGCCCTGCTTGGCCCAGGTACGGCCACTAGAAAACGCCCCAGGACACCAATGCCCTCCAAGTCACAGAAGCGGTAGGGCTCAGTGCAGAAACCATGGCAATCTAGGACCACAGAGTTACCAACAATCTCCAGTGACCTGCACGTCCCCGCACGAGCCCCGCTCACATTCCCGGCTGCGGTCTCCGTGGAGGGTCGGTGTGGGAGCAGATCTTCCTGTACAGAACGCTGTCTTCCGGTCTCGTGCTCGGGGTCTGCTTTTTTCCGCCAACACGTGGCACTGTGACGTGGTCTGCAATGGCCATGCAACCAGACACGGCCCACTCCTGGCCAGTCCCTACGCTGGTCTTCAGACTCCTCTCCTTTCCTCCTGTCACCGGACACGATGCACTCCGGGCCTCGGCACCCACCTACCCAGGCTGGAAAGGGGGGCAGGTGTCCCCAGGTGTTTCCCTCACTGCCACTCCCAAAGACCTGAGAATCTCACATGCCGTGGGGCGGCTGGGCCCGTGAGCCATGGCCGCTGAGCCTGCGCGTCCAGAGCCTGTGCTCCGCAACGGGAGGGGCTGCAGCAGTGAGAGGCCCGC
>NW_020171804.1:2411860-2458100 GCF_003031525.2 Neophocaena asiaeorientalis asiaeorientalis
GGGTAGGGCGAAAAAAAAAAAAAAAAAAAGCCTACCTTTTGGATTGCAAAAGTGAAAACCCTTTCAACTGGGGAACTCCAAAGTGCTTGGTTAGGTGGTAGCATTTCCTCTAGAATAACATATTTAAAAGGAAATGATTGTGTCCAAAAAGCTAGGAAGGATACCCTTCTACTATAAGAAATTTCTGGAATACGCTCATGTTTTTTTTTGGTTTGTTTGTTTTTGCGGGGGGCGCAAAACCCCCCCAGGGTGATGGAAAAGCAAAGGTACAGTCACAGGCCAGTGTTGTCCAGGGAAATGGGGGGAGCCCTGGGCACACGGGGAAGCGACAGTGGTCAGGGAAGCATTTCAGGGAGAATGTGACCCTGGGCTGACCTATGACAACCCAGAGAGCCCCTGACAGGTGGAGGCCACTGAATGAGAGGCCAGGCCTCCTCGGGCTCCCTGAAGGAAGCACTGTGCCCCGTGTTCCCACCCGCTCGCTCCCGTGTGTCCCGAGGGCAGGAGGCAGCGTGCAGCTGTACTGAGACTGGTCAGCATTAAACACAGCCTGAAACCACACGCTCTAACTCAGGTTCAGAACAGCATCCAGAGTTGTCATGGTGACACCGATGGGATCCCACGTGCCTTTGCTCACCGCCTGGCTCAGTGGGTACAGGCCTGATTGGGCCGCTGAGAGGAAGAGAGGGTTTCAGTGGACAGTGAGTGAGGGGGCAGGTGTGAAGTTAGAGTTAAATTAGCCACAAGCTCAGGGACCGTGACCAGAGCGGGCAGCCAGAAACCAAGCACGAACCCCTTCCAGAACTGTGTGACCAGGGCCCTATGCATGGAGGGAAGGAGGGGAAAGAGACGGAAGTGGCGGCTGCGAGACGGTGTCAGGCAGACACCCACAGAGGAGTCCGTGGCTTTGAGAGACTCCAAGGGATGCAAAGATGCATATACAAAGCAGATCAACGAATAAATTATTCTAGGCTTTAAAAACGTACTCGCTTTTTTTGTGTTAAAAAACACATAGCATTACGTTTACCACCCTGACCATTTTTAATGTTAAGTATATTCAGACTCTTCTGCAACAGATCTCTGTAACTCTCTCATCTCGCAATACTGAATGGAAGATAACTCAGCTGAGGGGTATGGACGCGTCTCCTTAAGCTCTACTCTGCTAGAGCTTTTCAGACGACATGAGTGAACCCAAACCCAGACTTCATTAGACCTGTGAGCGTAACACCTGCCATCTAAAGGTTTGTCTATGGCCAGGCCACCCTCACCGTTTGAAACCCACCGAAAGAGAACCAAAACGTAGTTCCAGTGAGTGCGCACTTTGTGTTTCCCAGAGGAAACCAGCGGAGATCATCCTTCACTCTCTTATTACTGAGGTCGCCTGCAGGTGGTGCCAAGGGTGGGACAAGCCCTCTCCTGCCAAGGACACAGAGCTGCTAGGTCCCACACGCTCTACTGCCGGCTCCTGCAGGGACACCAGGGCCTCTGCCCCCTGGACATCCCCTGACCTGAAAACAGTCATCTTGTCTTGGAAGGGCGATGCGGAAAGGCCTGAGGGTGGAGAGAAAAGACCTGAGCCCTCGCTCTTTGCTCCCCACGTCCCCAGACCACACGGTCTGCAGCGGGTTCTGACCCTGATCCGGGACCCTCTTCCGGGAAAGGCCTAAGAACTAACACAGGCTGGCCACGCAGGAAGAGCCCACGGGCCAAGTCTGAGCCTCAGTCACCCGCCCTTTCTGACCTCGAGCTTCCTCTCTGTGACTGGACGTCACCCCCCATCTCATTCGACCAGAGGAACCAGTAGTGCCTTGAGCATGGACGATGCTGGCAGAGACTTCTTGGTTTTGTGGAGCCCAGCTTCTCCTGGAAGCATGGGGGCTGCCCCAGAGCCTCAGACGTAGAGGAGGAGCCTCGCAGCCCCTGGCTGGGGTCCATGGCGGCCTGAATCCTGCTACCGTGGGTGACGCCGGGGTCAGCCTGAGATGCCTTCCCCAGCCGTCAGAATCTGCGGCCTCGGGGAACAGAGGAAATCCTGAGGGCAGGCTTTCTGTCTCATGACGGACGTGGGCAGGGTCCACGCTCACCCCTTCTTCCCTCTTCTCCGTGCACCTGGATTTCCGGTCCTCGAACACACCTGCACTTCCACACACCTGGGCCCTGCCTCTCCCCAGCATCTGCAGAGCCTCCACAGAACTTCCTCCTGGAAAGGCCCCGCTCTCTTCTCCTCGATGCTCCTGGCTCTCCTGTCGTGCCCCTGTGGGCTCGTGCCGCTGCGGCTCCCGCCCGCGCTCAGGGACCCTACACTCACGGTGTGGCCCCACGGCTGAGGATCTCAGGTTCTCACACTGGATCCCTTTGGTTTGGGTTTAACATATAATATTTTTTAAATAAATTTATTTGTTTATTTTTGACTGCGCTGGGTCTTTGTTGCTGCACACGGGCTTCCTCTAGTTGCGGAGAGCAGGGGTTACTCTTCGTTGCGGTGCACGGGCTCCTCTTTGCGGTGGCTTCTCTTGTTGCGGAGCACGGGCTCTAGGCGTGAGGGCTCAGTAGTTGTGGTGCACGGGCTTAGATGCTCCGCGGCATGTGGGATCTTCCCGGACCAGGGCTCGAACCTGTGTCCCCTGCATTGGCAGGCGGATTCTTAACCACTGCGCCACCAGGGAAGCCCCTTTAACATATAATTTAAACTGACAGGCTTTCCACTATCAATTACTGAAAGTTGATATATTGTGAATTTCCTTCAGCATAAATGAGCTCTCTGCCACGGAGCACTCATGCAGGGATGTCTGTCTGTCTGCAGAAGCACATGGGGAGCCCTGGCACAGTGTCCTAGTGCCATCTGCAAGCAGAACACGGGGTCTGCCAGGGTCCGACAATTGTGGGTTGGGGGTTGATGTACCATGAATAAAATATTTTGACAACAGGAAACAAGGAGCCCATAGGTATGAGGAGAACAGAGCTGGCTTCCTGCCATCCGTGGATTCATAAACTTCACAGATTGAGTCATTTCTTTTGTTGCTTGGGTACTGTCAGTTGAACTCTCCCCTTATTTAAAAAATGTGATCCAAGAAACCCACCGTTGAGCAGGGCTGCAATGCAGCTGGGCGACCTGGGGGCTGGGGCGGCATGAGGCCACAGCAGCGCCCAGACGGGCTGTGGCTGAAGCACGGTCTGGTGTCAGCCCAGAGCAGGGGAGCTGCAGAGGTGCTGAGCGCCTACAGGGAGTGAAACGCCACCACATCTCAACCCATTTTACAAGGTCTCAGAGGGCTTTCTGAGACCCCACCTCTGAGGGGCCACTCTCGCCCCATGGGTGGGGACTGGCTCCCTACACTGCCCATGATAAATCTCGCTAAGGTCCCCATGCCAATTCAGCAGAGACACATGGGTCTTTGGAGGGTCACCTGCATTTCCACCAACACCAGATCCCCTCTATTTACAAACATTCCACGTGTCAGGAAACAAAATGAGTAAGTCACTGGCACTGCCCTCCAGGGGTTTCAATCTGGTGGCAAAAACTGAGTTTAGTGGAATAAGGGCTCAGCCATGAGATGCACAGTGAGACAGATGGAGGCTGTTTACACATTATGGTGGGCATGAAGGTCAGGCGTGACGCAGACAAGCTTCAACATAGCTCCTAGAACGGGGCAGGAGCTGTGTGGCAGTGGTCACTATCATCTTTACCATCACCATGACCACCATGATCACTATCACCACCACCATCATGATCACCATGACCACCATCATCACCACCATCACCACCACCGTCACCGCCATCATCACCACCACCACCATCACCCTCACCACCACCACCAACATCACCACCACCGTCACCACCACCATCATCACCACCACCACCATCACCCTCACCACCACCACCATCAACATCACCACCACCGTCACCACCACCATCACCACCACTACCCCACTACCATCACCATCACCACCATCATCACCATCACCATCACCACCATCATCACCACCATCACCCTCACCACCATCATCACCATCACCACCACCACCATCATCACCACCATCACCATCACCACCACCATCATCACCACCACTACCATCACCACCATCACCACCACCACCATCCTCACCAGTATTATTATTGTCCTGACAGCAAGTAGACTTTCTCAGAAGATGCTTAGCCTTCACATATAACTTTCATCTCAGAAGTAACCAGAGCCACAGTGGGCATGCTGCTGCCTGCAGAGCTGGTGCAATGTGAGCTGTGCAGGACACGCAGCAGTCCCCAGAAGGAGCTCCAGGTAATACCATTCCCAACTCTCTACCACCAGGTAAGTGGTGGTCTTTCTCACAGTCAGGACATGATCTGCAAAGAGTGAAGGATTTCACTAACTTCAGGGTGCTGAGATCTCTGCGACAAACCTCTATTTACAGCCAGAATTAAGACGCCGTGCAGCAGTCAGCGTCTGGGGGCAAGATGCAAGGCAGGCCAGGGAGGGTCTCCCTTAGAAGATACAGCGTCTTGGAACTTTCCGGCCTACTTTCCATTTGTGTGCAAGACTTGAGGCCACTCTGGTCAGATGCTGCCCCACATCAATAGGGCTGAGCATCAGGCACACAGACATGGGACAATGCATCTGTGGCATGACAGCCACCATCCTGGGAATGTCAATGGAGCCTTTCAGATTCATCGTCCCCTTCCTACTCAGCATGGTAGGACCGAGAGCCACATGTGGACCAGCTCAGCTCGGCAGCCCTGGCCTCCCCCACCTAGGGGATGGATGTGTGCTGGGGATCTGGAACATCTTCCAAGCACAGGTTTCCAGCATCCCCAAACCTTCTGAAATGTTCCACAACTCAGAACCAGTTGGTTAGTGGTACACTTTTATGACTTTCCGTGCCATCTAGTGATTTTTTTTTTCTGCTGCTGGCTGATCTAGCTTTTTGCAACCGAGAGGTGTAAATACTGACATTTAAATATTAAAATCAAATGGGCTCCAGTGTCCTCTATACCAGCCAGGGAGGGAAGGAAGTTCTCTCTCCACCTCAATTCAAGTGGCCGAAAGCTACAGACGTGCACATTCTTTTGATGGGATTTCTATCGATACAAGATGTCCCGGAATGAGAGCCAGAAGTCTGCATGCAGGCTGTTCTGAGAACCCTTTACACCATCCAGATCCTTTTCATCAATGTAGTGCAAGTCTCAAAGGCACTACACTTCCCGGCTTGGCACTCTCCTAAAACAGGAGCTGACTCTGGAGTTGAAAGCCAAGCTCCGGGTTAGAAGGCCAGTCCTCGTGCTGCGAGCTATGAGCTGCCCCGTTGGCAGGTGCTCATCGCTGCTCAGGCTTCCTACCAGAAGCTCACGTGCAAATTTCAGAAAGGTCTCAGAAGATTAGCACACACATTGCTTATACCTAATCTACTGACATCACCATAGTTTTAAAAGTATAAAAGAAAACCGGCAAAAACCGAGGTTCCTATCAAACATGAATGGATTAATAAACACTCTAACTGAATTTGCATAATTAATAACCTAACGTGCTGAATTTTACGGGTCTGTTGAAATAGTCAAGTCCTTTAATTTAAAAAATGTCATTATTTTTATAAGACAAGGAACTAGAAAAGATCTGAAGTTAAAATTCCAATAATTACAGAGATGAGTTTATCAGGTAATTTAAGAATAGCTAACGAAAGGGTGGAGGAAATGAAGAGACTTTCTAACATCCCAGGCTCTATGTTTTATTGCTACAAGAATAAAGAAGTCGTCACTAGGGACTGAGTTCCATCAACTGGAAAACAAATGAACTAAAGGAGGCTGTCAGACTGTACCTGAGCCCTGGAATCCTTCTCCCCCTATACACTCACTCGGCTGCCTCCAACTGCTTCCGAATCTCGAAGGAGGTATTAATCCAAAAGAAAGGTTTCTGGTTTTAATTTTTCCAAGCAATTTCTTTTAAGCAGGTTTGGTGAGATAAGAGACAGGATGAAGATAGCTTTGTTCCCAATGAAACCTCTTTTTTTTTTTTAAAGAAGATGTTGGGGGTGGGAGTTTATAGACTTATTTATTTATTTTTGCTGTGTTGGGTCTTCGTTTCTGTGCGAAGCTCTCTCTAGTTGTGGCAAGCGGGGGCCACTCTTCATCGGGGTGTGCGGGTCTCTATCACGGTCTCTCTTGCTGCAGAGCACAGGCTCCAGACGCGCAGACTCAGTAGTTGTGGCTCACGGGCCCAGCTGCTCCGCGGTATGTGGGATCCTCCCAGACCAGAGCTCGAACCCGTGTCCCCTGCATTAGCAGGCAGATTCTCAACCACTGCGCCACCAGGGAAGCCCGTGAAACCTTTTTAAAACTCAGAATCTCCTGAATGTGTCTGATTCTATGAATTCATACGTCCAAATCCTTCCAACTATTTAGCTGCTGCTCTTACTACTGTTGTCCTACAGCTACAGGGTGGAGTCTGATAATCTACTCCCAGGAGGCTCTTCCAGCTCCGTCTAGCTCCAAGTTACTTACATCCAGGGGCACAGGTACTCAGGGAAGAGGGGATGCCATGCACTTATGATCCAGGTACCCTACAGGGGCGTGCGGACCAGCACGTCCTGCACACTTCCACCAGCCGGGTACGTGATAGGGTTTCTTTTAACAGATAGAGTGAACAGAAATTCAGAGACTACATCCTTAACCCAAAGCCACAGTCAGCCAAATGCACAGCTAAGCAGGACCAAGGTCTGCAAAGCTCAGGTAACCCAGGCCATCTGGACCCGGGGGGTGGGGGGGGTCTGAAATCCACTCCATCTGACTGCAAAGCGGGCAGGGCCTCTGGGTGCAGCCACAGGGGCCGAATCCTGCTCTACTGCGAATGACCTATGTGACCTTGGGCAGGCCACTTCCTGACACCTCTGGAAACTCAACTGTAAGACAGGATCCGCCTCTGTAGCCGAGGGGCCTAAGAAGATGAAAGGGCCCCGAGAACAATGCCTGCGGGAAGAGCGGCACCCCTGCCCCATCATTATCCTGGCTCAGCACTCAGGGTCAAACTCGGGAGTAAGGGGAGGCGACAGAGCTCTTCCTCTGTCACCCCTCCTGTCTTTACCTCTAGAGGCAGGGCCTTTAGGGAACCAGCTGATGCCCCAGAGGTGGACGCACGCCAACACGCCGACGCGGGAGGGCCTGGCCTCACTCTCAGCCCCGAGGTGACCTCTGGGTCCTTGCAGCTCCACACCTCCCTCCAGCCCCCCAAACCCCAGCAGGCTTGGACGTCTGCCTTGGCCCCATCCGCCTCCTCTGTGTGGAAGCTTCTAGACGGACACTCCATTCCTTGACCCGGACACCCCACCTCTGTCCCAGTGCCCCCGGCCTGCGGGGCACCCTCCCAGGCCGCCCTGGCCAGCTCTCCGGGGCCCACAGCCTCTGCTTCACCAACGTGGAGAGCCTGTCACAGGCCGGATCCCAACTCCCTGCCCCACGTCCACTCAGCCGTACACCCAGAGGCCACCTCTGTCCGCCACAGCTACCCCCAGCTTTCCCAGGTCTCGCAGGTGGGCAGGAAGGCCTGGCCCTGGCCTTGCACAGCCGTGCCCTAAGGGTGAGAGCCTGCACAGTGCCCACCTCCTACCCAGGACAGCCCCCAGAGCTGCAGGGTGCACACAGGGACGCCCTCAGGGCCCGCGACCCTGCAGCCGGGCCTGGTGGCCGGGTTTCTCGCCGCGTCTCTCGGCCCCAACTCTCCAGAACCTGCCCCTCTGGCATCCCTGCCACTGCCCGCCTCCAGCCACCCCCATGGCCCTGGCTCTCCAGCTCACAGGCTGCTGCCCCACGGACGGCCTTCCCGTCCCCTGCGTGGCCAGCCAGGAGACATCTTCGGTAACTGGAGTGCACGGTTACCTGCCTGTCCCCACGAGGCTGTGCCCAGGGCCCCAACCATCCTCCTCATTCCCCTCCCCCGGACCCTGCGTCGAGCCCGGCGCTCTTCCATAAATCCCTATTCTGCAAAACACAGACCCGGGCAAGCATGCATCCCATGGAACAGCGGCTCACCTTGCCTCGCGGGGGCCCTGCCAGGGCCTTCTCCCGTGTCCTGCAGGCGGCCACTCGCCCGCAGCCCACCTCCCACACCGTCTGGGGCTGCGGGGCCGTTGGCCGGGCTACCCAGCATGTTCACGTGGGTGGGGATGGGCTCAAAGGTGGGGTCCAGCTCCAAGATCAGCCTGTTGAGCTGCTCGATGGACTGGTCGATGTCCAGGGTGGGTGAGCCAGGGGAAGGGTCTGTGCTCAGCTCCGGGCCAGTACCGTTCACGACTCTGACATCTGGAATCCTGGGTTTGAGCGCTGCTTTGCCGGGAGGGGGTCTCTGTGTGTCGGGGGGATGTGGCCCGGGGCCTATGCCCCTCTGGACGGCCACTCTGCTGCTGGTCCCCCGGGTAGGGGTGAGCGGGACCCTAGGCTGGGTCTGCGCCAGGCCAGAACCGTCAGCGGTGCCGCGGCCGCCGAGCCTGGCCTCCCCATCGGGGGTGAAGCTGTACTGGTGAGCGGCCACCATCTGCTGCTGGCGCACCCAGGTCTGCGTGGAGTAGCTGCTCTGCCCGTAGGCCTGCGTCTGGGCGGGCACGGAGGGCTTGCTGAGCACAGGCTGCGGCTGCTTGGGCTCGCGGCTCCCGAAAGCCTGTTCGCGCTCGTACGGGGGCTCCACGGCGAGGCCCAGATCCGGGGCAAGAGCGCCGTGCTGATCATCTCCAGCGGCGCTGCTGCATCCATCAGACAGGAGGGAGTTCTGGCTGCTCTGGTGGCAGGTGAAGGGGCCCAGGTGGGCTGACTGGTGGCCCTCGGAGGAGGAGAGGGTCCCGATGCTGTCCACGCTGTGCAGGTCATGGCTGGGCATCTCGTCGTCCAGGATGTCCGTCTCTCGGTCCTTGGGGGTGCTGTCTCCGTTCATGTGGACCTGGGCCGGTACGACGTGGCGGGTCCCGCTGTACTTGCTGCAAGCATCGCTCATGTTCTTGAGGGGGCTTCCAGAATCTTCGAGACCAAAGCCACTGAGCAGCTGATCCAGCTCGGCCTTTTCTTGGGGGCTCAGGCCCCTCTTGGGTCCTGGAGCCAGGTGTTCCTCGGTCCTGTCGGTCCTCACCGAGGCCGTGGAGTGGCCCGAGTCACTGCTGACAGACAGGGTGTGGTCGCTGTGGTCTGGGCTGCTGGCGGCCGGGACAGCGGGGGACCCACCTGGGACACTGGGATCCGAGGCGCTCTTCTTTCCCACCTTGGCATAAAGGCTGCCGTCGACAGGGCCCTGCGTGTGCACCACTGGTGGGGAGAAAAGGAGAGAGGGAGAGAGGGACTGTAAGTCAAGGACGGAAAGGGGCTTCGCGCTCTTGGAACAGGCCTGTATTTCTGTCTGAACAAATAAATGGATTCACAACAGACAACTTAGAATAATCAGGGCCAAAGATGCCTCTAGGGTCCCCCAATTCTACATACACTCCTGCGAAGCAAATGCCAACGAAAAACACTGAATAATCAAACATTTTCAGGCCCTGAATCGCTGCTACATTTTTATGCAAAGAGAACGGTCATTTAGAGAACCTCTGGGCCTCTCCACACCGGACTCGTCTTGCCTCGAGGGCTCACTGTTAATGGCGTCCTTAGTTTGAAAGCTGAACACAGCGCTGCTCACAAATCTCTAAGACTCAAGAATGCATGGCACCTATGACAGGAGAGAGCTTCTGTCAACATCTATGAAGCGGCCTCCAGGGATGTGGGTAACAGTCCTTGGTAAGCAGAACCTCTGATTTAGGAGCCTGCTGTCCTCAACCTTCTGAGATCCTCTAAAACCTAAATATGCGACTCAACGAAAAGAGAAAACACAGGAACTCGTCCCGGCCCTGCCTCCCCGTTAGTGCAGCATCTCTGGGCCAAGGAGGTGCTGATCAAGACACGGCAGGACCTCAGAACACAGAAGGGTGAGCACTGATCTCCACGCATCAGGACGGCCGAGAAAACAAAATGAGGCCTCAGATGCAGGTGGGAAGAGCGCTCCTATTAGTACGGCCTTGGCTGCGGCAGTCACCACTCCCTGGCTCACAGCAAAGAGCTGGGAGGGCACCCAACAGCGCAAGAGAGCTTGAGGTCAGCACCTTCCTCCCCCTCCATCGTCCTCTGCCTCCCTGTTTGCTTAACTGTGGAATTGCCGGCACCCCACCACAATAACGGCTGCAGAGGGCTTGACCCACGCTGTCTGGGGGCCTGGGGCCGCTCTGGAGGGGCCCGGCGTGCACTCCACCATCAGCAGCTTCCGGCTTTTTTAAAAAACACCGGGGTGACACGTCAGGACAGAGATCTGTGGGGTACCTGGGGGTGCTGTGCTGAGAGCACATGTGAGCCCGGCTTCCTTCTTATCTCAACTGTGCCCAAGAGGAAGAAGCGGGGCTAGAAGTGATGGGGGATGGCAAACGAACACCGGAGTGCAGGCCGGTGTGAATCTCAGCGACCCTCGCCTTAACGTAGCGCCTGGTGGGGAGGGCTGGGGGGAGAAATGATACATAAAATACGGTAAATAAACCAAGTCCTCAAGGCAGGCAACTGGTGACGAGCATCTAAGTCAGAGGCAGGAGCTGGATGCAGCTGCGGGGTAATTGGGGCAGGTGTCAATGACAGCCGGTGGCCAAGCACCTATCACGGGGTGTGCACTCAGCACATTTTCTCTAACCTTCTAGCGTATTCCCCTTCTAAAGAAAAAGAATTGATGCTGAAAGAGCGTCAGTAACTTGCCCAAGGTCAAGGGGAAGCCCGGGTGGGACCAGAACCCATGCTCTCTGGCTCTGCAGCCTGGGAGCCCTTGGCCGCCCGGGGCCCTGCTCACAAAGAGGTAGCACTCGGTCATGATGCTTTGCGTGGGGTCAGCGAGTGACCCAAAGGTGCCAGGGGGAGGACCTGCTGCACCCAGCTTTGCACACAAGGACCCCAGAACGAGCACCCCCAAGTTACAGGGCACCTGCAAACGTCACCCCTACAACCGTGAAAGTGCAGAATCAACCCATGTGTGAGCCACTAGGTCACCATGCTTAGGACGCTGCTGGGCTCACGCAGAACGGCCCGTGGGTGAAGCGGGAGCTGGAGCGCCAAACAGACGCCAGTTCAAGTCCTGGCTCTACCCCAACCCGGCCTGGGGCCACCGACCCTGTGTTGGCCCAGCTGCACAACAAGGGTTTGGCTGTGCTCTACATGAAGCTCAAACACGGACACTGAAAGTCACAGCACACAGATGAGTGTCCTTCTAGCTCTTCTAGCCTTCTAACGTGGCTTCTGTGGGAGACCCTCTGTGGCCAGGAAAACTCAACTAAGGCAAGACCTGGGGAACCAGGTGTTTCCCTTCTATTCTGCAGAGAGAGCAGGAGAGCACACTCCCCTCCATAAGAATCCCAGTCCCGCCAGAGCGGAGGGGAGGCCAGGACAGACGACCAGCACACAGCCAGCCAGTGGGGATTTCTAGAAACAGATGTCCATGCGCCCATGACTCAAGTCCTTCTCCCTGAATCTAAATGAAAACGGACTGGCGCAATGAGTTAAGGGGAAAAAAGGAAGCCAAGAAGCAGCTGTACAAAGATTCTTCTGATTTAAATTCACACAGTGCCCGTTAATCATTTTGAGTAGAACCCCGTGGCGACCCCACGTGAGGAACAGTCCATAGGGCCTGCAGGAAACGGAACAGGACAGGATATTTCCCCCTGGCTGCGAGTTACGAGTAATCCCATTCTTCTTATTTTTATTAGTAGCAGAAATCTTAAAATGATAATAAACGCATTAAAAACCAGCCCACTTGCCACGGACTGAACACTGGCTCTGTGCGAGGCCGGGCGCTGGGCACTTCGGCCTCGGTCTCATGGGCTCTCAGAGCTGCTCAGGGGGGGTGGCGAGACACCACCGCAGACCCTTTGCTAAACGTCCTACCACACACACGGGTGACTGTCTATGTCAGAAAATGTCCAGTAAATGGTATATCTATAGGAAAAGGATACGAACCATCTCCGAGAACCCTCAAAGTCAGACTCGCCCAAACTTCTGAATCACTTTGTAGGAGCTCAAATCTTCCCAAAGGCACAGGGCCTCTGGGGGGCTGTCCAGGGGCCTCCAGAGACACCCTACTGTGCCCATGCTTTGTGATCCCGGGGAGTGTGGGAGTCAGACTTGGGGCGAGGAGGAAAAGGGGCCTCCGGTACCCGCTGTCCCTGCCCTGCACTCTTTGCAAAAGGACTCAAACTGAGTTTCCCTGCACCCGGAGATGGACTCCTGTTCTGCATTTACTCTGTACTTTCCTGGTCAGGACATTTAGACTGTTCAATCCCCTGATTCTTCACTTATAAAAGGGAATAATTAGTCTTATCTTTCAATGCACTTATAAGAATTAGAGAACATATATAAAGAACCCAGGACCTAGGCTCCTGAGATGGGTAGCCATAATTATCTTTTTTTTTTAATTTTATGTATTTATTTATTTTATTTTTGGCTGTGTTGGGTCTTTGTTGCTGCGTGCGGGCTTTCTCTAGTTGCGGCGAGCGGGGGCTACTCTTCACTGCGGTGCGCGGGCTTCTCTTGCTGAGGAGCACGGGCTCCAGGCGCGTAGGCTGAGTAGTTGCAGCATGCGGGCTCAGGAGTTGTGGCTCGCAGGCTCTAGAGCGCAGGCTCAGTAGTTGCGGCGCACGGGCTCAGCTGCTCCACGGCATGTGGGATCTTCCCGGACCAGGGCTCGAACCCGTGTCCCCTGCATTGGCAGGCGGATTCTTAACCACTGCGCCACCAGGAAAGTCCTGAGGGTAGCCATAATTATTAAAAGCCCCTTCCAAGGTGGACAAGGCCTGGCATTCCCTGACTGTGCTCATTTCTATCCTGTCCACCTTGCTGCTCCCAGACCACGGCAGGCACTCCCCTGCCCCAGGGCCTTTGCTCGTGCCGTTTTCTGCCTGCTGGGTATTTGTCTGTGGCACACACCTACCTTCAGACCTACTGCAGACTGTCTCCCCCACAAGAATGTGGGCTCCAGGAGGGCAGATGCAGGCTCTAGAGCGCAGGCTCAGTAGTTGCGGCGCACGGGCTCAGCTGCTCCACGGCATGTGGGATCTTCCCGGACCAGGGCTCGAACCCGTGTCCCCTGCATTGGCAGGCGGATTCTTAACCACTGCGCCACCAGGAAAGTCCTGAGGGTAGCCATAATTATTAAAAGACCCTTCCAAGGTGGACAAGGCCTGGCATTCCCTGACTGTGCTCATTTCTATCCTGTCCACCTTGCTGCTCCCAGACCACGGCAGGCACTCCCCTGCCCCAGGGCCTTTGCTCGTGCCGTTTTCTGCCTGCTGGGTATTTGTCTGTGGCACACACCTACCTTCAGACCTACTGCAGACTGTCTCCCCCACAAGAATGTGGGCTCCAGGAGGGCAGGGGTTTGTTTTTTGCTCCCTGTGGTATCCCCAGCATTAGGAACCAGCCCCTGGCACCCAGTGGGCACCGAGTACTGACAGACTGAATGCTCTGGCTTGTTCTCACATGACAAAGCCTGGGGAGCTATTTTGAAAAGATGTTCATCTGCCTTAGCTGGTTAAAAGACTAAAAATAACTAACCAACCTTCTGAAGGTAGAAGTGCCCACAGCCCTTGACCACCTGCAGCCCCAGGGCCTCCATTCCCCAGACATCATAACAACCTCTCCCCCAGGTAGACCGCACAGCCCCAGCGAGTGGGCCTTCAAATGCAACCCGACTGGAAAGGTGCCGAAGTCAACGAGTGGATTCCAAAACGTCAAAGAAAACAAAAGGTGCAAACCTAAATGTGACCCAATGTGCAGGCAGAGGGGCAAAGGTCCGAGGGACGTCTGAACACTACCTGTGCAGCCACAGGACTGGGGGTGGGATGAGGGCAAGACAGAGCCCTGGCATACAGTAGGTGCATAACAATGGCACCGCATCTTTACCATTTCCCGTCTCCTCCATCCTCCTGCCATTAAGATGGACTTTCCCAAGCAGGTTCGTCCCCACAGCTGCAGGGATGGGCGGGGTGCACCCACCTACTCATGGCCCGCCTCTAAACCACATCTAGAGAAGGGCGACCTTGCCTACGGGGCTGGTGTTTTGTTTTCTGAGACCCCATGTGAAAACTGCAGGGTGAGAGCAATGAAAACAGAATCACAACCAGGGACGAAAGTTATCTGGGGGGGCTGGGGGGAGGGGGTCACTGCACGACTGACTGACTGCCAAACCCTCCATGGAAAATGAGACGCAAGCTCCAGCCTTGGTGTATGAAGCCCCCCAAAACCTTGGTCAGTCTCTAAGGACACCCTGACTTAATTGATGGTAGAGTGCCCCTTTTAATTCAGATTTGGAAAAGTGATGCAGAAAGTAATTTTCAGAGAGCCGATATAGCCAAACTCCCTCTGTGATCCCTGGCACGGCTGGGGTCCCACTGCCACCACCAAGGGCTCCCAGGGGAAAGGAGGTGGGACCCCTGGGGTGAAGGAGGCTTGGGGGTGTGAAGCTCAGCTCCATCTGCTATCAAAGCTGGGGTGAGTGCGGGGCCAGCAGAAGACGTCTGGAAGGCATTCACTTCATCCGCCCCTTGCATCCTTTAGTAGATTTAAATGACACATTTTAACTTTGTGCTTCCAGCTCAAGGGGAGTCTGGGGGAACTGAATGAATCCTCATTCTGCAGATGAAGACCCCAATCTCCAGACAGAGATGTGACCCACCCAGGACCCCCAGCTTTTCCACTGCAGATGCAGGACAAGAGCCTTTGCCTGTCCCAGTGCAGGATCGACCGCTTGCTCTGTGTCCTGTCCCTTCCCGCCATCCCTGCCCCACCGACCAGGACCCAGGGCCCCTTCCAAAAGGAGGCCTGTGAGTTTTCTGGTAATGATTTCCCTGCATCCGGGGCCTAGTTAAAAATCAAACAAATGTTAACTACGGCTCTGATCGCTTCCTCTGAATGACACACCAGGGAGGTTCCCATCTGGAAAAGAACCAGAAGAAAGAAAAGAGCCAGCGGACATTCTTGCCTCGTTAAAGAGCAGAAACCGCAGCACAGACTCCCCGCCCCTGCTCTGCCACCGTGTGCCGGTTCCCTGCCCATTCCCACCCGACTTTTGAAAGGGGGCTATCTCACAAGAAGGAGAAGAGACACCCCCCAAATATTTCAAAAGTAAGCAAAGAAAGTGAGGCAGACCTAAAAAACACGAAAACATTCCTTCTCATCCTGGCTGAACGCAGATTAACCGATGTCCACCTGCGCTCACAGGTATGTGCTCACAGGTGTGTGAAGAATTAGCCGAAGGGAAGGCAGCATCTCAGCTCCACCACCATCTGAGCACCAACCACTCGGCTAACGAGAAGGTGTAAAACTGATCTGTAGTAAGTTCAGCTGTCCCCTGGGCCTGATGCCAACACAAAAAATCCATTTCAAACAAAAGAGCAAACCCGAGGGCTTCGTTAAGCTCGCTGAAATCTTTCTTTCTTCTGTATACTGACTCCATGAATCTTACGTTTTACTTTCGTGAAAGGTTTGCTTGAAAAGCAACTTTTCATTTCAAAAGAGCTAACAGGATCCTCCCTGCAAGTCTTCAACAGAGAAAAACAGAGAACTCCTCTCCGGGAACAGTCACACGAGTTTACCAAGCACTCGCCACAGCTGCTGGTTAGTTGTTTACGGAGATTGAAATGGAATATTCAGTAGAGTCCCGACTACACGCTGGGATGAACCAGCCTGGGGAACAGGGAGAGGGTCAAGAAACGGAGGGCACACTTCACAGCATCTGACGGGTTAGCAGAGGCAGAAAGAGAGAGCAGGATTGCAAGAAGGGATGCATCCGGGAACAGCTGCTCTCAGGTGAGGCTGCAAGGAATCGTTACTTCTGTCATCAGAGAAAGAGAGAATGCAGGAAAGCCGTCTCCTGCAATGGGGCTGACACTCTAAAGACAAAGGCTCTGTTTAAGCACCTCTTATGTGCCAGGACACTGTCACGCTCCAGGGATGGACCTCACTTAATTCCCAAAGCAATCCTGTGAGGCAGTAATCGACAAGCCCATCTTATAGATGAGAAAACAGAGGCTCAGAGAGGTTATGCTAATATTTAAGATAATAAAAGGCTACTGAATAGATCATCTGGAATTCAAACCTACCTCTGCCCTACTCCCAAATCCATGCTTTCTGTTTTTTTAAAACACTGGAATTCTAAACCTGACCAACCACTTTAATGTGAAATTAACAATTCAAGTTCGGAAAGGAATTTCCCTAAATATTTTCTTTTTACACACACACACACACAAACACTCCTTAGAAACTACTTAAGCACTCTGTTTTCCTCCCTAACTCCCGAAATGGTGCACTGTCGGGACAGGATCCTGTGTTTTGAGGCTGCCGGGTTGATGATGGCAGTGTTATGTCTGTTTCCTAGGCTACAGCAGCAGGAGCCATGGCAGGCTGCGCGTTTCTGTCCTTACAATGAATGAGCTGTTCCTGGGTACACCACTTGGTCCCTGCCTACCGCACCCACAGCCCCTTGGGAGCCCTGATAAAGGGAAGGCTCCCCGCCCACCCTGACTCAGCAGGAGACAGGCTGCGTCTCCGGGCGCAGACTGCGGAGCAGTCGGAGCAGTCGGTCACTCCCGCCTCCTGCGGCCGGCCCCGCCTCGGACCACCTCCAGCTCGCCCCTCCAATCGGCTCACTCACTACTCAGCTAAACCAACTGACCCCATCAAAATGTCCCAATACCAGACGCCATGAGTCTACCAGCCGCGGGCTTCCCGGGAAAAGCGTCTGAGAAGAAAGAAAGACAAATGATGCCGTCACCTGCAACTACACCCAAAGCACTGAGTGAGCAGCCGGACTGCAGAGTCTTCACTGACATCCTGAGGGAAGAGATCGGGGGCAGGCACTGGGCTCGCGGCAGGGAGGCTGCTACAAAGGGCCACCAGGGACGATTTGGGTGACAGACGTGTTCTTTGTCTTAGCTGTGGTGGGAGCTGCAGGATAGGAAGTCAAACCCCTAGATGCGCAGTAAACAGAGTGAACTTTACTCTAGGTACGTATTGGGTTGGCCAAAAACTTTGTTCGGGTGTCTCCATGCTACAAAAAACCCAAACGAACTTCCTGGCCAACCCAACAAATTACACCTCGCTTTTTAAAAAGGTCATGAAATCAAGACAGAAATGAGGCTCACGGTGCAATGGGCCACCCCCCATGCACTGTGTCCGCCTGCCCCCTCCTCCCCCCATCTCCTTTTCTCTCTGCTCCCGCCCCCGCCGCCTTGAATTCCTCCACTTTCCCCCTCTCTTCCAGGACCTTCCTTCCTCCTCCTAGACTCCCTGAGATGGTGAGAGCTCTCTCCTCTCCGGGAGAGTTGTCAGGGTCCCTTCGTGCCCCCCTCGTGGCATAGAGCTTGTTTTAACGTTTTCACTGGAGTGCTCTATGTGCACCTCCTCAGTCCCCTTCTGGACTCTCTGGCATAATCCACCTGGGTGTGAATCCTGATTAAAACTCCTCCCCGCGGCTGTGTGACCTTGGGCCAGTTACTCAACCTCTCTGTGCTTCACTTCCCTTATTGGAGAAGTTGCCGGGCAACAGGTGTTGGATGAGGTCTGCCCCAGGATCACCATGGCGACTCGGTGAGACCAAACACAAAGGGAAAAGCACAGGTGGGCACTGGGTGAACACTGTCCCTGCCCATCCCCACACTTGTCCTGGTGATTCAGGGTTGCTGTCCGTGTTCCCTCCAGCCCAGAGCCTGGGGAATGATAAGAATGCCTCGTGCTGTCCCGTTAATGAGTATTCTTGACTCAGCCTGACTGACCTTACACTTCGGAATTATGTTGAAGAATTGCTTTTTAATAGAGACCTAAAGTAAAAGATGGAATTTTACAAAACCCACCTGAAGGTTCTATAACCCAAACTGCACAGCGCGGCCCTCCGGCCGGCCAAGCAGCCCACCCTCCAGCTCTCACCAGCTGTAAAACATTGTTCGAGCCACGCGATCTGCTTAGCTTCTCAGCTTCCTCTGGGACCAATAACCACGAGGACAAAAGCGGTAGCAGTAAGCTAGCTGAGTGACGCCGAGGGCCTCTGCATCGTCTCAGTGGGCTCACCACAAACTCGCCTCTGCTGAAGACGCGCGGTCGTGGGAACTGTGCCCCGTTCCACAGGGCTCAGAGGCAGGATGACAGCCACATGGGCGGATCTTCCAAAGCACACCCAGGGGCCTTCCTTACCTCTGCACATCTCGGGACCCTCACCCTGGTGGTCAGAGACCGTTTCTCCCAGACCTGCTGCAGCAGCTCTGACTGACCAGCTGTGGAACCAGCGACAAACGGCCCAGCTTTCGATTTTCAGAATGCGCCCTGGCACCGGCCCAGCCCTGCAAGATGTCGAGAAGCAGGCGAGCATCTCAGTGCCGGCTGGGCGGTGTGCAGGCAGAGGGGGCACCTGGGGTCCCAGTCTCTGAGGCCTGGCGAGCACTGCCACAGAGCAAAGCAGCTGGAAGGGGGATGGATGGGCCCAGGGCAGGAGGCTGGGCTGGGCGGGGTCAGTGACCCTCTACATCCTCTGGCCAGGTAGAGAGCTGCAGGTGGCTTTGGAAGTGTCCCAGGGACGCCTCTTCCCTCGGGGGCCTGTGGAGGCTGCAGAACCTTCACGATCAGGAGAGACACCCAGGCTAGGCCGGCGTCCCTCTCGGCGGAGTCCTTGTCATCTCACCAAGTCAATAAGACTCCCCTGTGTTTGTACTGAATTAGCTCCTATTCCAAAACTATCGAGAGCTAAGAAAGGATGGCCACGCTGGGGCCTCTGAGAATATTACCTTCAGGCTACAACAGCACAGACGGTGACTGATAGATATGTCACAGGTGAGGTGAAATGTGCCCCTTTCCCCTAAACAAAAGGCAGAAGATGGCGATGAGCTGCTAGGAACCCCAGGGGTGTGAGAGCCTGGCCCAAGCCCCTCCTCAGGCCGAGTTCCAGAAATAACTCCACAGGGCACGGAGCTTCTCTGGATATGCTATCCTCATACCTTGCGAGCAAACACCTGCCCGAACCCCCGAACCCAAAACTACCCCACTGAATGCCAGGCGGGGAGGTGGCACCTGGCCTGCCAGGGGCGCAGATGGAAACCGCTCCCTTTGGAGCCAAGTCGAGCTCTTGTGTAAATGTTTTCTAAAACCGAGGCAGGCTGTAAATTCTTGAAAAAAACAGTGAGAGCAGGAGGGGGCGCGTTCCAGCCAGAGAGGCACAGGGCTGTCCGGGAAGGGACGCGCCAATGTCGGGGCCCAGCACCTGGGAAGCTGGAGCCACACCGATTCCAAGCACTCCTGGCGGTCCCCTGGGCGAGGCCCGGAATGCTGCGATAAAGCAGCGTTGGGCTTCACAGTGGGGAGGCAGCAGGCGTGTCCCGGCCACAGTGACCATGCCCCAGACAACCCACACAGACACGATGCTGGCAGGACCACTCCTAAGGGGGCCCCTCTCCTGTCCAACCAACACCCCAGCTCGGGCCATCCTGTCGAGGGCGCGTATCTTGGCAGCCGATTCCCTTCCAGGCACTCCAGTGAAAACAGGAGGTCCTGCGGCCCCACTCAGGGGCCACCTGGGTCAGCCAGCCGCAGAGCCGGCCACGAGCTTCTGCACATAAACCCCACTCCAAGCCATCACTGAATCTCCAAGGGCAGAAGCAGCTAAGACTCCTCTAAACTGCAAACGAACAGTTTTCCCGGAGGCCTCCCTGGCTTCTCCTCTTGCCAGGTTAAAACTGCTGTTCAGCTCGTTCCTCACCAACGAACACCCTCTCCTCTCCCGGGAGTGCCATCCTATCCCTCTGGTACTTTTTCTGGCTGGCAACTCTCTGGTCTCAACTGAGGGTCTCTGCAGCCTAGCAGAAGCCGTGCACACGCGCGCACACATGCACACACATGCTCCCTGCTCACCTTCCTTCCAGACAGCCCTGCAGCTTGTTCAGCCCACATCTGTTGGGCCCTGAAGTAAGCCTTCAACCCCAGAACGCAGCATTCCGGGATGGGGGCATGTGTCCCCCGCAAGGACCCAGCCTCCCTCTCTAGGTAGTGGAAGGTGGAAGATCTTGTTAGCTAAGAAAAGGACTTTGGTTCCACCCAAAAAGGCCAGTGCGATGTAAACACGAGGGCGGGGTTTCCTGCAATCAGGTTTAGTGAAATTTGAACCCTGGAGGCTCAGGAGGCGGGGAAAAGGCTTCTATTCGAGAGCCACCCAGCGGGACCAGTGCTCCCTTCCAAGCCTCCCGGGCTGACAAGCTGACATGCGGAGCCAGCACCAAGCTGCCTGGGTTTACAAACCACAGTTTCAGCATCGTCTGCTTTCTTCGGCGTATCTGCCAGGAAGCCTTTGCCTTTACACCCTCCGTCTCCTGGGGCTGTGTCTCTCTTTCAAGCTCGATGTGGCCAAGTTCACTGTCAGTGTTAACTGCACACGGCCTATCTTTCGGGGATTCCTTGCACACCCAGACCTCCACGTGCTGCCCAGCAGCACCTCTGCACCTCAGGCCTCTTTATGTGTAACTTAGGTGGGCTTCAGCGAACGGTTTCCCCCTGTGCTTTGATCGCATGCTGGTCACAGCACAGCTACACGTTCCGGGTCTTAAATGAACCTAAGACACCAGAGCAAACAAGCAAAGCCGTTCTGATGCCTCCAGGATCCCACAGCACAACCGGAACCTTCACAAACGTCACCACCCAATCAGCCTGAGGGGGCGGAGGCGGGACAGAGCCAGCAGGTCCCAGACACAGATTTCTCCAACAAACCCCCCAAACGGCCACCAAGGCACAGGTTACACTCGTGCTCAGGAGAAAGCATCTCTCTTACTGCGGAACACAATGCACCGCTTGTGCAAGAAGGTCTATTCAGTTTGGCGTTCGGCAAAGGGTCCTGACCAAGCCCCGTTCCTGTCGAGGGAACTGACGTCATTGTGCCCACTCTGCAAATAACACTGTCACTGCAATAAAGGAAGTGACTAACTGATCACACAATGCTTTGCGTCAAAGAATTCACATCAAAAGAAAAGACGTTAGAAACGGAAATCTGAAAGATCTGGTTTGAGGACTGAGACAAATGGGGCCTGGCCGCGTTGTAGCCAAGGTCATGTCCAGAGGGGGTGGAGGTCCTAGCCTTCTACAGGAGACAGTCTTCAAATCAGACCTCTGCATCCCAAAGCTGACAACCGTGTGAAAAAAACACAGAATAAGGTGCCGACAATGAGGAAGAGACAGAAACAGCTGTACCCCGGCCAGTGGTCTCTTTTCTCCATTTCTAACAGAACGAAGCTGTGTGACTAGCTGTGTGTCAAAAGAAGCCTGGCCTTTCGTGTGGCTCATTTTCTACTGCGTGGGGCGCAGGGTGGGTTCTCCTCATGTTGACGGCAGCTTCACAAATGAACCACGACAGCCTCCATGAATGCATGGCAACTGGCACCAGTGTGACCTTCAGATCTTGGCAGTTGTGCTGCTACTTGCGCCCCAAACACCGTCATGTCTCCTCTGCTCCCACCTGTGGGTTTCCATCACACAGAGCCCATTCAGGCTGTTAGTGTCAACCTCTCCTGAAACAACATGGCCTTGTGACACTCTGCTGATGTGTGGCCAAAAGGGAGCCCTGCGGCTCAGTGTTTTTGAAAGGCCTCAAACCTTTCAAAGCTACAGAGGTGGAATTTTGTGCATGGGGTTACCTAACAGATACCGAAAAAGACTTGGTGGGTTCCCGAATGTTCCTGGGAGGAGTCGGCAAAGTGGGACAGGAGACCCACAGAACGTTCAGTGTGATTCCTGGTGTAAGACCCATAAAGACAGAAGAAATATCCAGAAAAGGAAAACCAACTGGGACTCAAAGAAGTGGAAATTTCACAAAGTAGTAGGAAACATCGGCAGTATAAGAACAGCCCAAGGTCAAAACACGTATAAGAAGGTTCATAGCAGCGTTAATCACAATAGCCAAAAGGTGGAAATAACCCTAATTTCCACCTGCTGATGAATGAATCAACACAATGAGGTCTAGCCACACTTCGGAACGTTATTCGGCCATAAAAAAGGAGTGAAGTACCGAAACAAAATGAATGAACCCTCAAGTCATCAGGCAAAGTGAAAGACACCTGTCACAAAAAGCCACACGCTGCACGGTTCCGCTTGTGTGAAATGTCCAGACGAGGGAAATTCGTAGAGAAGGAAGACGAGGTCACCTGGGGCTGGAAGAGAAGGACTGGGGAGTGACTGCCAGTGGGCACGGGGTTTCATTTGGGGCTGACAGAAATGTTCTGGAATTAGAAAGTGGTGACAGTTGCCTGGCCAGACCCGGCCCCAGGCCCCAGAGGGACAGCTGCCCACCACGAGGCCGGGAGAGGTACCTCTGCCCCCGCCCCACTCCTTCCAAAACTCCTTTCCCTCTGGAAGCCCATGCTTTCCCTCCAGCCCCTCCTGAAGTACCTGCTTGGACTCCTAGAGCTACAGGGCATAGAGTCCGACCCCAGGAACACCCTCATTGCCACCATCAATACCATCGCCAAGAGAGCATCCCAATAAATGGCAGAGACCCATTTATTTAAAAGGAATCGGCACGTGATAACTGTCTCTACAGAGGCAAAATAAAGGATTTTCCCAGCTGCCCCTTCTTACAAAACACCTCCCTTTTCCCTTAATGCGTGGGGAACTTTTCCCTCTTGAGGACCCCTGGGTCCGCTCCAATTTGCAGCCCTTTCCAAAGGGAGCGTGTGATAAAGTCACATCCGTGGGATCTGAAAGCCCATCCCCTCCATTCGGTAAGTCTGAAGAGATGGGAGGCAGGGTGACACTGCAACCACATCAGGCACGAGATGGAAGGAGGGGATGCGTGCACGTGCTGGGAGGAGGACGCTCACGAGCAGCTCAGCCCCTTTCCCTCTCAGGCTTTTCTTCTGCTGGTCAAACACTTCAAGTCTGGAGTCATTCCCGTATTGGTGACATTGCCAAAATGCCTGAGCCCTGCCTTGGCAGAAATGCACCTGCAGGCTCTGCAGGGAAGGCTGCAATCCTGCCCGTTACTGGGGAAGTTCTCCCCACGGAGGACACAGAAGGAAATTCACCGGATCGGATCTGAGCTTAACTCACCCAACCAACGTGCCACTGTCCAGGCCGGGAGGGAAGCGGCCGGAAGGGACTCGACTGAGATGCGATCTGGTAAAAGTGGGTCTGCAAGAGCTTTTAAACAAGGGGACAGGAAAGAAACCCCTCCCCACGCCACATGTACACACGCTCTGAGTTCACTCTCATGTACAAGTTGTGTGGCTTGGGGTTTTAGGGAAACCAGGGGGTCGGGCCCACTTCTAGTTTCATCTCTCAGAGAACCCACCAGCCGCTGGTCCCCAAGGCAGGGCGCCAGTGACAGAGTGCTCCGGAGACGGGATGCAGGGCACGGGCGGGGATCCCCGGGTGCCTGCTGCTACAGCAGGTGCAGCATCGAAGGGCAGGAGCGATGCCGATGCTAGTCATAAAGGGCAGGAGGAAAAAGCGAGAGCGGGATAAACATGCACTTGGCTGGAGTCTAGGGATGTACTGGAGCTGCGGGCAGGTCAACAGCCACCTGGCTTTCAGAACCCTGCCCCAGAGCACAGGACACGCTCGCTCCTGCGGTGGGTCCCACAGGGATGGGGGCAAGTTGGGGGCCAAGGACCCCGGTGAAATCAAGCCAACTCTCAGTGCCTCTGTTCACGGTCTGTCCTGGGGTAATGCTACTTAATGCTTCCAGCCATCTCTGGGAGACTGACACGGGCTAATTCATGCAAACTCGTCCAGGACAACATGAATTCTGAGTCGATTTCTCTGACACCACTTGGGCTAGAAAAGCAATGGATTCTGAGGTGGCAGCTCAGGGCCGGTCATGACTCATTAACAGCTTCTGACATCGCACTTAACTCTTCTGACAGGATCCAGTCCATTTCAAAAAGCTAACACCCAAAGGACTTTGTGGTTCTTAGCACAGATGGTGAGACTCTTGTATTTCAGATAAGATGAAGCCACGGCCCTCCATCCCAACCGCTGCCTGAAATCCCTTATCAGGGGAGGATTAGCTCTGGGTCAGGAGTTCTCACCTGGAAGGGGACCTGGCAAGGCCAGGGGGTCAGAGGCTGTAAATCAAGAGAGCACAAGGAGGGTGCTTGCTGAGGTCTGAGCGAGAGGCCCACCTCATCCATCTAAACGCAAATGCCGTCAGCATTTGACACAGCGTGGGCTGGGTTAACGCCGTTACTCTGCTCGGAACCGTCAAAGCAAGCCATGCTTGCAAAAGCCTGGCTGGGCGCAGGATCTAAGCAAATTCTTCTCAGTCTGGATACAGAGAGTGGAGGCATGCAGTGAGTGGTGGCCGCGGCCAGACACTGATGACGCATACACACACGAGTGCACACACACATACACACATGTACACTGACGAGGCAGCCCCTAAGTTCGGGAAGCTCAGCCAACAGCGTTCCCATTCTGCCAGCGGGGAGCCTGGCCTTGGACAGAGAACAGATCCAGGACCTAAGGTCTGATCCCCCAGATTCCAGTGGACCCTCCTTCTGCTAAGTCGCCAGAGCTTGCTTTGCTTTCCCAAATCTCAACACCCAACCACAACTTCTGGGAAGAAATGCTTTCAAATCCATGTTCAAAATGGCAACACCTAAATGTCACAAATGGACCTGGCACTTCTAACTCTGCACACACCCGTGGCCAGCCGTTTCCTGACCCAACCTGTCAGCAGGCCACTGCCGCAGGCTCTGCGGACCGTCCTGCCCGGGAGAGTGAGAGGACTGCGTCTTACTGTGAAGGTGGTGAGAAATCTAAGTCTCCCTCTCCTGCAACCAGCCCCCATGAAGCTCTGGGACAACTGTGGTCACCTGGGAGGCTGAGTCTGAACTACAGGATGTTTATAAGGTAGCAACTTGAAGTAGCAGAACCAAAACCTGGAGGACGGTGGCCCCCGTCTATGCAACCTGGGATCCACGAGTTTTACCGGTGGCCAGAAACTCATTCATTGGTTAAAGCCAGGAACAGAGGAAAGGGGGGCACAGCAAGGCTTCATGCCCAACCGTGGGTTGTTCTGGAAGCTTCCCTGCCCCAATCCCTGAGTTGAATCTGGCAGAGAGCCTTAGTCATCTACCTCCTAAATAGGAAACCGCCTACTGCCCACCCAGAGCCACACCCAAGTCCAGGGCCTCCAGAAGCCTCTTCACTGCTGCCCTCCTGTCCGGGCCCTGACACCGCCCTTCACCCAGCGCCTGCCGCCTCCTGCAGCACGCCTGCAATGAGGCAGGTAAACGCCGGGCTCCCCCATGCCCCCCTGCCTACAAGAGCCATCTTCTTCCTGCATCTCCCTCGAATACACAGGCTGAGTAGCTGCTTCTCTTCCACACTTCCCTAATTCCCGGTACCTCGTCCTCCCATGGTACATGGGGCATCTTATGGCCACTGCTGAGGTAGACAGAGAGATAGGTACACATCCACACACTTGCGCACACATACACATCCACACATGTACACGTAAACACACACACATACACACAAACACACATACACACCATGTATATTAAACACACACATACACATATATATGCACACGCATACATATATACATACACACACACACATACACATATATATGCACACGCATACATATATACATACACACACACACATACACATATATATGCACACGCATACATATATACATACACACACACACATACACATATATATGCACACGCATACATATATACATACACACACACACATACACACAAACACACATACACACCATGTATATTAAACACACACATACACATATATATGCACACGCATACATATATACATACACACACACACACATACATACACAAATACACACATAGGTATGTCTTCCCCATGAGGTCCGCTTACTTTCTCTCCCTGAGCTCATCACAGCACCAGAAACACGGCAGCCCCTAAGGAAATATGAGACGCGTGAAAAAGGGCAAATGTATGTAGAATAGAAAAGAGCTCCCAGAGCGGGGGTTATCTCTAGGATGATCTAATTAAAATAGGCCATTTCAGACAAGGACGTGCCTCGTCGAGCAAGACAGAAAGAGCAGGAGAGCAGCCCCGGAGCCGCAGCCCTCGTGGGAGACAGGGGCGGGGCTGTACGCACTTGCTTTGCTGGGATCCTGCGTCACTCCCGGCCTCCAGCGGGGGCTCGACACTGCCTCTGGGCGTGGCACCCCGAGCCCAGGGACCCGTGCGGTGCGGTGGGCACCCCCCCAGCCGTCACAGCCTGCTGGCGCGACGCGCTCTGTGCCACAAGAAGTCGTAGCAGCAGCGACGTTCATCATTGAGCAGCGTCAGCACCAAGACGAGAGACGGGAACAGAAAGGTTTTCTGGGTGGAACAGAAAAGTCACCAGAGCCGAGAGCAAGGCCCCACTTGGTGTCGCCGTGCCGTGCTGCCACCTGGCCGTGCAGGGAAAGATAGACACGTGCTTGTCCCACGTCTCAGGGTGCCACACACCCTCGCCGACCTCATGGTAGACCAGGGTCTCCATCAGTCTCTGGGCTTCAGAGGAAGTGATAACACTGCTTATAGGACCCCGTCACCTGAAGGGTGTGCTCAGTGCCTCCTGCTGACCATTTCACTGCATCCTCTCAGCAGCTCTGGAGCTACACTAGTCCCACCGTGCAGAGGAGGAGAGGACACAGTAACTTGTCCAAGGCCACGCAGCACAGGCAGAGGCAGGAAAACAAACCCAGGCAGCTGGGGCAGAGCTGTGACTCTCAGACCGCCCTGGGACAGGCCGGTTGTGGTCCCTGGGCGCAGAGGACTTAGCCCCGCGGGAGGGACAAAAGGAACAGAAACAGTAAGTACAGCCAATCCCCATCATTCATGATTCCATACCTGAAAATTCACCTGCTCACTAAGAATTCCGTACTTGTAACCCTCAAAGCAATACACACAGCATTTTCGTGGTCACTCACTGACATGCACAGAGTGGTAGAAGTTTCCAGGGTCCCACACACAGGCTCGTAGCTGTGGTGGAACAAAGGGACCCCTGCCTTCTCCTTTCAGCTCTCACACCATAAAGTGGCCTTCTCCAGGCCTATTTCATGCCACACTCTTTGCACTTCGTTGGTGCTTTTTCTATTTACGGTGGCCCCCCAGCAAAGTGCTGAAGCGCTGTTCCACAGAGCTGGAGGCCATGAGGTGTCTTATGGAGGAAACGTGGGTGTAGATCAGCTCTGCTCAGGCATGAGTTACAGGGCTGCCAGCCAGGAGTTCAATGTTAATGAACCACCAATATAGAGTCGGTAAGGTGTCTTTAGACAAAACAGCGCTCGCTGCCCTGTCCTGTCACCCGACGCAAGTGGGGATGCCCAACGCAGCTCAACTCCATTTCCTGGGCCCCGAGCAGAGGGCTCACCGTGCAGCCGGGGCCCCGAGGGCAGTGCCCAGAGATGGTCAAGCCCACTGGGGTAGACAGTCACATATGTCCAGAAGCTCACCACCCAGTGCCCTAGAAATATATCTTTTCTCTTCAAACTGCCTAGAGGGGATTATGCTGTCTGCAGGCCTCACGCTGGCCCAGGGACCAGCAGGTTTTCAGCTGGAAGGATGAGGTTTGCACCAAATAGCATTGGGGTCAAATAGGCCCAGACTTGAGTCCCGTTTCCACGGTCTCTGTCCTGCGTGATCTCGAACACACGACAACTCACTCAGCTTCACCCGTGATCACCAAGAGTACACAACCCCGAATGGCTACCAGGACCCCACAGCAATGTCTAGCTTTTGATTTCTCTTGGGAACTGCCCCCTTTATCTCTAAAATGGATCACAGGTTCTGATGTGGATAAAATAAAGTGGCATAGGAGAGGCTCCGGCAGGCTGCCCTGCTGTCTGCCCTCACCCCTCCCAACTCCTCTCTCCTTGAAATAGCGCCCCACGAAATTCTGATGGGGCGGCGGGACCCCCATCGCCCCGCCAGAGCCACAGTGCCGGGAGCAGAGGAGTCACTCTCCACAATGAAGACAGGACACTTGGAATCACTTGTCCACATCCTCACTCAGACATAACAGGTGGGTCAAGGTCCCTGACAGAAGGCCACTGTGGAGGGTCCATTCCAGGACAGCAGGGATTTCCAAAGATAAATATAGCTTATGTAATGCTTCTGTGTGCGTGTGTTTTTTGGGGTTTTTTTTTTTTTTCAATCAGTAGGGACTAGGGATGGAAGTGCAGATAGAAGAGAGGGCTACAGCATTAATTTTCTAGCCAAAAGACACGGTTCCATAGGCTACCAAACCCTGGAGAGAGTTTTGCCCTGATGGAAGCATGGCTGAGACCCTGTTTCCTGCTGGCCAAGGCCCCCACCTTTGCAGGTCTGGGGGCCCAGTTGCGTCCTCCTCCAAGGACCCAAGCAAGGGGCTGCAGCTCCAGGTGAGAGCTAAGGGCATCGGGAATGAGTTCACCGATGCAGGTCAGCCTCACCGAGGAGCCCTGGAGAGTTGGGGGAAGGGAGGGAACTTCAGGAAGGGTAATGTTTCCATGTGAGGGAAGCTGTGTATGCTTTCTGGAAGGTGGCTATGCAAGGGTCTGCAGGGCCTTGGCAGCTACAGATAGAAAAGAGGGCTACAGCATCATTTTCTAGCCAAAAGACACGGTTCCATAGGCTACCAAACCCTGGAGAGAGTTTTGCCCTGATGGAAGCATGGCTGAGACCCTGTTTCCTGCTGGCCAAGGCCCCCACCTTTGCAGGTCTGGGGGCCCAGTTGCGTCCTCCTCCAAGGACCCAAGCAAGGGGCTGCAGCTCCAGGTGAGAGCTAAGGGCATCGGGAATGAGTTCACCGATGCAGGTCAGCCTCACCGAGGAGCCCTGGAGAGTTGGGGGAAGGGAGGGAACTTCAGGAAGGGTAATGTTTCCATGTGAGGGAAGCTGTGTATGCTTTCTGGAAGGTGGCTATGCAAGGGTCTGCAGGGCCTTGGCAGCTGGGGCCACAGAGGCAGCACTTAACAACCATGAGAACTCAGAACGCCACATGAGTTCCACCGAGATCTAGTGCAATTGAGGAGGGGCCAGATCGGGGTAGGGGATTAAGAGGTACAAACTATTACGTATATAATAAATAAGCTACAGGATATATTGTACAGCACAGGGAATATAGCCAATACTCTATAATAACTAGAAATGGAGTATAACCTTTCAAAATTGTAAATCACTATGTTGTACACCTGTAACTTATATAATATTGTACATCAAGTATACCTCAATTTTGGCTTCCCTGGTGGCGCAGTGGTTGAGAGTCCGCCTGCCGATGCAGGGGACGCGGGTTCGTGCCCCGGTCCAGGAGGATCCCACATGCCGCGGAGCGGCTGGGCCCGTGAGCCATGGCCGCTGAGCCTGCGCGTCCGGAGCCTGTGCTCCGCAACGGGAGAGGCCACAGCAGTGAGAGGCCCGCGTACCGCAAAAAAAAAAAAAAAAATAGTATACCTCAATTTTGAAAAAAAGTAGATTCGAGAGGTCTAAGAGAAAAAATCAAGAGCTCCTGGGAAGCCCTCTGATGGAATGCAGTGTGGTGGGCGTGCCAGGCACTGCAACAGTGCTTAGAGGTACGTGCACACGCTTGACAGGGGCTCCAAGGGAGCAGTCAGGTGATGAAACCACACAGGGGCCACCCCAGCTGTGAAACACAGCCGGCATTTAGAAACCGCGCCTGAAGTACAACAGTGACGTGGGCTTCACCTCTAGACAGCAGGAGGGTCTGCAGCGCAAAAATACTGACACGAGCCCAGACACCCCCGGTGGACAAGTAGAGGAGCCTCACGCCCCCTGGCGTGGACCGCAGACATCCCCGGCCGCCGGTCCCCGCGAGCCCAGAGATGCACAAAGACGGGCACTGGCGGAGTTACCTCCACAAGACTTGCTTTTAGCTATTTAATGTCTGGATGAAAGTAACTGGACAAAAATGTTTTGATTTTCTCTCCCAAATCAGGTCTGTTCTCAATTGGTGGTTGAAAAAGACGAAAGGCCAGTGTTCTCAAGTGCCTAGAAGAAGACTGATCCCTCTTCTTTGAAATCAGCCTCCTGGGGCTTCTTTCTATAAACCTGTTCATTCCTTTTTTCCTTCATGATACTTGTGACCCAAACTGCATATCCCGTGACAAAGAGAGAATATGTTTGAGAGAGACAGACTCACAAAAACAGAGATTAAATGATGCAGCCATACAACCAGGACACCAGTGTAATGAGCAAACAGAAATAAAACCAAGCCTGATTCCCACGAGTACCCTCAGACTCACAACGGCAGGGGTCCTGGACGGCAGGGTTCCCAGCCTCCAAGCAGACTGCAAGGAGATTTCTGATCTAAACGTGAACAGGCTGCTTTTTCTGGGCCCTATTCTCTGGTAACTAACACAAGGTAACCAGACTCACCTTCACCGTCTGCACTCAGGTTCTCATACGAGTCCCAGCGGATCAGCGGGTCTGCCGTGTTGAAGTCCACAATCACCCCGTGGTCGTTTTGCAAATGCTCACACCCTGCAGGGCGGTGGGACGGGGGCAAGTTAGTTAGAGAGAAGCCGGTGCCTCTGGGCATCTGCCAGCGATGAGGAAGAGAAGCCACCGCATCTGGGTGTCCAAGCCCAGCCCCGTCCCACACGCCCTCCAGTAATCGGAGCTGCTGCGCACTGTTTGGGATGAACTGAACAACAGTGAACACCACTTGGCAGAAAGGAAAGATGAACATCGGTCCTCCACCCCACCGGGTACGGGGCTCTGGGTGCTGTCTCTGCTCTAAGGGATCACCCGGATGGCTTGGCAGGTCAAGGACCCAGAGGCACCCAGAGGATCGGCCTCAGGGCAGGTGGACGGGAGGGGCAGGTTTGGGCCCTCCCTCGAGGCTCCCTGATCATTCTGAGGATGCCAGGAGGGTTCTTACCCCACAGCCTTGCATTTAATAGTTCACGCCTAAATCTATGGCACCGGGGACAGAAGTAGGGTGCTTCTTTTCCACAGCTATTAAAAACTGAATTAAGGGGCTTCCCTGGTGGCGCAGTGGTTGAGAGTCCGCCTGCCGATGCAGGGAACGTGGGTTCTCGCCCCGGTCCGGGAAGATCCCACATGCCGCGGAGCGGCTGGGCCCGTGAGCCATGGCCACTGGGCCTGCGCGTCCGGAGCCTGTGCTCCGCAATGGGAGAGGCCCAGGTACAGAAAAAAAAAAAAAAAAACTGAATTAAAACTTTCACGAGTATGGATCTTGGTGATGGAAATGAACCATTTGCCTCCACGATAAAGGGACTGATTTCTCTTTAAATGTATTCTTAGAAGAAAGGAGAGAGTCTGTTTTGCTCATAAATATTTGCAGTCTACTATATTTCTAATCCTCTTTAAAAACATGTAACTGTTTGTTGAGGGAGAAGTAAACAGGGCAACAAGACACAGCCCCAGTCCTAAGGTTGGGCCCTTCCTTGGGTGAGTCACACCATCTCTGAGGTCTTATTGACCCACCTGGGCCCTACTGTCTCTAAGGCAATGCCCTCCCTCTGTCTAATATCCTACTATTTTTAAAAATATATTATATTTCCAATTATGTGCAGAGGTGGGAAGCCAGACAGAGGCCCCAGCATATGCATCCTGCCCCCTGGTTGCAGCATTCTGCATTCTACCCACCTTGAATCTTCTCAGGAGTGGCTGAGAAGACTAACTCAATCTTCCCATTATCAGGAAAACGGTCATCTAAAAAAGAAATCTTACGTCAACAAATTTGGAGACAATGAGACGGGAAAGGGAGGATGAATTTTGTCCTCATATTCCAACCAGGACAACACCCTTCCCAAACCTCCAAAAGCGCACCAATGACAGAGGACGTGTCAGTAGTTTCACCGTTTCTCTAGAAATTTTTCTTTGTTGGGTCAGTTGCCAGTCTTTTGTGAGGCTGGTAATGATTTTGTCAATAGGTTGACTTACGGGTGGAACGGGGGAGAACAGTGAAAGAAACACATGAGGCCGCCGGGGGTCGCCCGCCGAGGGTCCACTCCCCACACCCCCAGTCTGGACTCGGGGCAGGGACCTCACCTTTGCTGGCGTTGTCCAAATCCTCCTTTGCAAACACAAGTCCATAGCCCTGAACAGCCCCGGTGTGAAACTGCAGGCGGAAAATGACGTCTCGGGTGGCCGAGCGGTACTTCTTGTGGTAGCACTTGACCTGGGGTAAAGAGGGTGTGTCCTCAGGGGAGCCCGTGCCCGCGGAGGGCGCTTGCCGGGGGGTACACAGGCCACTCCCTTCTGGGAGGGGCTGGGCGTGCGCGCAGCCGACAGCAGCTCCCAACCCAGGAGACGGGCTGCAAACGTCACCGTGGCTTTGGTCCTTCCGGAGGACACCTGTGCTGTTCCAACAGGACAGGGATCCCACAGTCCTCAGTCCTCAGACGGCCCACACCTCTACTTTGGAAGACAGCTGAGGAATGAAATTCCGCGGCCTCTTCCTCCTCGTTTCATCTAAACCCTCCAAGTTTCACCTTAAAGCCTTTCTGTTCTCATGAAAGAAGGAGGCGGTCACCACTTTCTGGACTACGCTCAGTATTTATGTTGCGTGTTACGATTCAGAGAGAGAGAGAGATGGGGAGAAGGGAGAGGAAGGGAAGGGGAGAGAGAGAGGCCTTGGAATTGAAATTCCACTGCTGGGTTGTCCAGACATCCTGAATGGCCACTTGAGACCAGTCTCCAGAATCACCAGGGATGTGATTTGAACTCAGGCTGTGGCTCCGTGGCCCTAGGTCCCTGGGAGCAGCTCAGGCCCCTGGAGTGACTGTGCTGCTGTGGAGGGTGGAAGCACCCCTTCCTGGCACGCGGCAGGGAAGGGTGGGCAGGGGAGGGGCCCTGGCGTCGTCTCCCACCTTTACACGGGGGCCTCCCTGCCCCTGCCTGAGGGGTCTGTGGATGGCGCTGGCCTCGAGGAGGGCTCGAAGGTCATGGCGGGGTGGCGTGCTGCAGGAGAGGGGACCCTTCCTCCCTCCCATGGCAGGGCAGGGCTCCTTTCCAGGGTCCCCAGGGGTCCAAGACCAGAAGCAGGCTGGATCTTGCCCTCAGACACTCAGCAGAGGTGGCCACTCATGCACCGAGCATGCCCGGGAGGAGGGGAGTCTGGAGGTGCAGGGATCTCAGAGGCAGCCATGCTCACAAGAGAGACTGCTTGGAAAAAGCTGGGCTTCAACGATTCTGTGCAAGCTCACTGACCGTCCAGACCAGCGATGCAGGAGGATGTCGCAGGTGACCGGTCTATAACTCTCACCAGTGAAACCACCACTCGAGAGAAAAAATAAAGGCCCAAGGAGCCGCGGCCAGTGTGTCGGGAACTGTGCCCCTTAGGGTAGACCCAGAGGTCGTCTACCTTTGTGCTCTCTACAAGGAGACAGTCTGATGAAAAAATGTAAACAGACCGTCAGGGGAGTGTTTCACGTTGACACACACGAGCTGAGCATTGACGAGGCGGGAGGTGCCAGGCGGCCTGTGCACACGCGGCCAGTGGGGATCGAGACTCAGGCCTGGCCCCCGGCCCCTGGCCAGGGAACCGGCCGACGAGACTTCTGCAGAAACATGAAGCCTTCAATTTGCTTTCCAACAGCAAATGGATCGCCAGCCGCAAGTCCTCTCCCGCCCCGTCTGGGGTCTCTGGATCCTCAGCAGGGCCCCCTCAAAAGCTGTTCTCTCAGCCTTCCTTCCAGAGTGTGCTACCTGCATCCTCACCCCTCCAAGGCCCTCGCCCCACACTGACCGCACTGACCGCTCAGCAGAGGTCCCACACGTGCTGCGGTGGAGACTCCCACGCACAGGACGTGCCCATCTCTGTGGGGTGATGGACCCCCCCCCTCCGTTTGCCTTTTTCCACTGGTAACTTGGAAGTACGAGGGAAAAGGGGAGAAGACTGGAGAAACGGAAAGAGAGTTTCAGGCGCACACCAGTCTGGCCCTTAAATCTTTATCGATACTGAGGGGGACTGAGGCTGAAAATAACCCAACAAGGCCTCCAGAAGCTGACATCCACTGAGGGAAGCAGCCCCAGGCCAGCCCACAGGGTCACGCTACACAGAGCTGGCAGCTCCCCCAAGCTGGCACCAGGTGGACACGGGGGCGTCGCAGGCGCTGGGTAAAGAGGCATATGCAGCCTCGGGCAGCGCAGAAGGCCCAACGACAGCTCCCTTTCAGGGACACCTTCTCCTGCTCTGAGTTAAAGGGTTCAACCTGCAGGCAGCTCTTGACGGCAGCTCATGCCAACCAAGAGCCCCCGGGCCCGGCTCCCACCTTCCCCAGAACCCAAGACGTTCTGTGGGCTCCCCTCCTCTGGTCTCACCATCATTCATCACAGCAGACACGCACGCGCGCACACACACACACACACACGAATCCCAGCCCACTCCAGGCACCGGGCAGGGGAAGGCAGAGGTCACCACACGCCCTGGGGCACGGGAGGGACAGCAAACGGGTTCACCCTCCCTAGGCTGCTAGTTCCCAATCATTCTGGGGCACAGGCACCTCCCCAGGCCGAGCGTGACTCTACTGTCTAAAGACTCCCAGTTTTTCACACGACAAGGGTTCAGGGTGGAAGGAACACAGGGGTATCCCCCTGCCACAGAGCAGCCGCCCTCTGCGCACACGTGCCCTCACCGAGGGGTTTCCGGGGCCTCCTGACAACCCTCGCTGGCGGAGACCTGAGCCTCCCATACTCCCGCCCGTTGTTTCACCGTGGACTTCTCTTCCCACTGCTCAGGATGGTACCCGCCATCCCCTCCAGTCCTCCTGGCCACCTCAAGAATGACCCCCACTGTCTCCTGAAGGCACAGAAAACCGCAGACGTCTCGGTCACATGGGGTCCTGGTGGCTCCAGCTGGAAAGGAGACGGACCCACCCAGCAGGAGCCCCGCCCCGGGGGCCTCTGGCACCCCCTGCAGAGCCAGCAACGATGCCTCATCCGCACCAGTAAATCTTCGTAGCATCAGTGACAAGAGACCAGAATCGAGCTCGTAGCGCTCCACGGAAAGAACCGTCAGCATCTTGCTTGACAGTAGTGCCCAACGTGCGCCTTTAAGGTACGAAGTATTGGTCACATTTTGCACCAATTAGAGACTGAGGTCTGTAACACCCCCTTCATCCCTCCAGGTCTCCCCAGAGAGTTTCTAGAGCACATAAATCCTCTGCCTTTGGATTTTAGAGCATCTGCATTTGAAACAATTTCAACTCACTTTGCTGGTGGCCCCGGCGGCTGTCTACACAGGCATCAAGGAATGTGCGCGCTCAAAGACGATGCTACAACCACACGTGCTTAAAGGTTTCATAAGCTTGACGGATGCCTACCTAAGTCAAAACACCTGCAGTATCCGGCGCCAGCACTAACCATGATTTCACTTCACTTGGAGGTGAAAATGATTTCAGAGGGTGGCAAGGCTGAAACTCACTTCCTAAACCATTAGTAGGTCAGCAGTCCTGGCTATGAAGGAAAACACAACTAGATCCACTGGGCTGAGATGCAGAACGGATCAGGCCCGATCCAGGTCCAGGAGACCCACGGCACAGCGACGGAGAAGGATGTACACACAGCAAGTCCCAGGACAATACGGCACAACAGAAGTCCTTTAACGTCCCCCACGGGAGCAAATCCAGAGGGGCCTGCGGACGCCTTCATCTTCCCTGATCTTACGTAAGTGCCCTTGGCAAGAAACAATAAACTCAGGTGCTGTCTGTTTGCAATGGCTCCTTGAGAAAGGTCCCCTCTGTTTAGAAGTCGGGTCGCTGGGGCCAGGTCACGGAGCCCCGCCCCACAAGGACAGAACGTAAGTGGCCACGGGGTTTGCACAAGCAGAGGCAGCAAGGCATGTGGCTGGGAAAGTGTTTACAAGCCCATCAGGGCTCTGGACCACAGCCAGGCTCCCGACGGGCCCACGCGAATTCCTTAGCGAGGTTACATAATGACACGGCTGTGCTCTCCAACGCTTCTGCCCTCCCACCCGACAGGAGCATGTTTACTGAACACCTGAGGCTCTGCCCTTTAGAAGTTCTGGGCTGGACTCGAAAATCTGACCCTCAATGCAAGCACATCGCAAAGACGGGCGGGTCAGGTGTGCAGTGGGACGGTGCGTGCGGACAGGCTGGCGGTGTTCGGGCAAAGCTGGACAGCGGGTGGGTGTCACCGTGGCCCCCAGTGACAGCCCTCCCGCCAGCCCCCAAGTCGAAGGAATGACAGACGGAGCCCCCTCCACTTTCCCGGGTAGCATTCTCAACCCAAAGAGCTGACGAGGCCTTGCTTCTTGTAAACTGGACCCCTGTTACCTCTGCTAACCAGTCTCAGGGCAGAACCCCTCATGAGGAGAGAGGCAGGTTTATCTGTGCACGAGGCTGACATTTACCAAAATCAAGGAGGGGAAAAAAAATCAGAGGACGACATTCCGCCTCACAGGATGGTGACCAGGGTGTCAAACCTTCCCTGGGAGCTCCCTTCCACTTTCCAGAGCAGAGGCAGGCTCTGCAGACGCCAACCCAGCCCAGCCCTCTGCAGCTGGGGGGTGGGTAGCCTATAAAACATTCTCTGATGCTTGGGATTCTGTCCAAGTCACAATCGTTGCCAAATTCTTGATGAGAAATTAAACCGCCTACACATTCGAACCTTGACACAGAAAAGGCCCTCAAACATTCCCCACCTGCAGCTTCATGCACTGAAGGAACGCCCACTGGATTCGCAGAGGTGCGCACCAAGCAATGACTCCCTAAAACTGAAGGACAGGGCAAACCGAAGTGCAGGGGTCTCCCCCAGTTCGTCTGCGCCCAGGGGCTTCTCCTGACTGGAGACTCTGGAAACCAGAGCCAACCTACACCGCAGGAGGGGAGACGGCTCACGCCACTCCCCAGGAAGCTGAGCCAACACCAAGGAACGTTCTACCGCCCAGCTGCTTCCCTGTGTCGATCCCTGAGGTCATTTTCAGGTTGAACCAACAGCCCTGGGATTCCAAGGAGCCCACGGGTCACGCAGTATAATGTGTCCCCCAGAGACTGAGTGTGGGGATGCCCTGGGCCCGTCCTCCAGGCCGGACAGCACGGCCTCAGAGCCTCTCCTCGGACACACTGGAACCCTCTCTCCCACCCGTGGACCTTCACATCCCGCCTCTGTGCACTCGTGCACACACCAAGTTCTACTTGCACGAGAGTGATCTGCCAGCTCGTCTCACTCAACAACCAGAACCTAAACTCTTGGAAGGAGGACCTGTGTGTGATTCCCGTTCACGTCCACCATGTTACCTGGTCGGAACACACGCTGTGGGGAATGAACGAGAGAACAAATCAGAGCCTAAGGTGCCGGAGAACCAATGGTACCTGATCTCACTATTAACCTTACTAGAACAGGTTTATTCTAGAATGGGTTTATTCCATGGACACAGGTACGACGGGCTGAATTCTGTGCCCCCAGAATTCATATGGTGAAGTCTTAAAGGTGGTTAAGGTAAAGTAGGGTTATATAGGTGGGCCCTAATCCAATCTGACTGGGGAGATCAGGACACAGACACACACACACACACACACACACACACACACACTCACACGAGGGAAGATGATGTGAAGACACAGGGAGAAGACAGCCATCTGCATACCAAGGAGAGAAGCCTCGGGAGGTACCAGCCCTCTGACACCTTGATCTCAGACTTCCAGCCTCAAGGACAGTGAGAAATGTCTATTGTTTAAGCCACCCAGTCTGTGGTACTTTGTCATGACAGCCCTGGGAAACGAATACAAGAGGCTAGAGCTACCCTGAGACTTCTTAGAGATCAATAGCTAAACTAAACCTCCTAGGTAATCATTTCCACGAATGGTGCAAGGAAGAATTACCCTGTGTGATGGAAAATTACCCGTGTCCAGCTGTAACCCGCAGCGTCCTTCTCCCATCTGATAACGTCGCAAAAAATAAGTGCAGAGTGTACAAAAATGAACTGTAAACACAGGAAGTTAAATCAAATCATAATTCAGTCCGAAAATACTCCATGTGAAGAACAGGGTGCAGGAAGGGGCTGGTTTTATCAAGTTAAGCGTTTCCTGTGAAGAGATCCCTATTTGCTGGCCTTTCCAATGGAAGCAAAAATTCACAGACAGCGTGACTTCACGGCACAAAACATTCCCCTCGGGAGACCCCATGGCGACAGGACACCTGAATGCCAGACCTCTCAGGTTCCTGCAGCATCACTCAGGGCTCATCCATCTGGCTGTCCCCTCACGCAAGAGGCAACTTGCAGTTCTTGCTGGGGTGTGACCTTGCCCAGGGACTCCTGCTTCAGGGGCAGGCTCTGGGTAGTAAGCTGGGGACGATGGCACGCTGGGCACAGGGTCCCCTCCTGGCTCCCAGCAAGCGTGAGACACCACCCCTGAGGAGCACAATTACTGGCTCTGGAGAGGCTGGGACGAGTCAGCCACCTGCCTCAAGGGCTGGGCACCCACTAGGGAGGCAGACGAGGTACCCAGCCATGACAGATCATCAAACACGGCCGCAGGGAGGGCACAGCCATGTGCCCCAGTCGTGCCTGATGTGGGTGACACGGGTGGGAGGCATTAGCAAGACCCAGAGGAAAGGGCCGTGGGGCCGTGTGCAGAACAAACCAGATAATACGGGATCTCTAGGGCTAAGTGATTGAGGGGGCAGGACACCCAGGGGATCCTATGCCACATACGGGAGCCTGGACCCTCTCCTCCCCCCGCGGGGAGGATGCTGGGCCACGGCTGCGGAACGCCGTGCTCGGACGGGGTCACGCTGTGAGGGCCAGGGCTCAGGGATTCAGGATCCATGTGGGTAGAGGATCTGCACAACTGACGAGAGAAGTGGAGCCAGGGGACGCCAGGACGAAGCTCCCACGCGGAGTCTGGGGAACCGGTGGGGACGGTCCTAGAAAGCAGCAGAATGGAGGCCAGGGGGCTGGCGGGCACCAAGGGCCGAACCTGAGGCCCGAGGACCATAAGGCAGAAGTGAAGAAGAGGCAGCCTGGACCCAGCGAGAGAGACACGGGGCCAACAGGACCAGCACTCGGGGGAGACGGATGCCCAGAGGACAGCAGCGCGGAGACCCGCCAGGAGCCGGAGGGGAACCGGCAGAGGGGCTCCACAAAGAGAAAGGGCCCACGTGACAGGGAGTGCCACAGAGACGGCCACGGGGATGCGGTCCCTGGGATGCGGCCGGAGGGAGGAGAGAGGGCAGGGGCGGTTGGGCGTAAAGCATCCTCTGCTAAAACCTGGACAGGAAAGCAGGCAGGCAGAGGCAGGGGTACCCACGGGGGAGGAAGGGCCTGATCGCCGGGCAGAGAGGGGCCAGTTCTTCCTCCCCAGAACCTCCGAGGAGGGGTGCAGCCCATGTGCTGAGGCCCACACCAGCCTTCTTACCGTTGCTCCCACTTGGGCCTGTGCCGCACCCCACCTCTGTGCCCCCATGACCGTGAGGGCCCCTCACAGCGCTGTACGAGGAGGAGAGGTCCACTCTGATGGCTCTAGGCCGACGGCCCCCTAGCCACACCGATGTCCGCCCTTCACCCTCCCCACCCGGGCCTCGCGCGCCTCCAGAGGTCTCCGGCAGGTGCTCCCCGAACTCTCGCTGGCCCGACGCCTTCACCTGCAGCTGGCGCTTCAGGATGTGCCACTCAGCACCAAGCAGACTCACAAGTGTCCGCTGGAAGGGAAACTTCTTGAGCAGGGCCTGATAATCCCACTTGCGGACTTCCCGCAGAGAAGGAGCAAAGCAGGCACAGGGAAGGGCGAGTCCCATTTGGCCACTGGCTCAAAGCCACTTACCAATACACCTGAAAAGAGCCATGGCTGAGCACACGCGGCGACAGTCGCCTTTCACGTGGCCATGGGTGCCCAGAGGCACCATCTTTCATCTACAGACGGTGCAGGCGACTGCGTCCCAAACTCCCAGGTCGGTGCCTCCCTGCTGCAGCAGGGCCGGCTTCGACAAGCTCACCGCGCGCCAGGGGACGGCTCCCGGCGCCCGCAACAGCGCCGGCTGGCGGACACCGCGGGCTGCAAGCGTGTCTGCCAGCACCTCCTCCCCCAGCCCCGCTTCCCAGCTCCCCAGGGCCAAATGGCAACCACCCACCCGGGTCCCCTCAGAATGACCCCACCCGCCTGCTCAGACCACATCCCAGCTGAAGCTGGGTGCACGTGATGCTCAGGTAGGCACGCTGCTCGCAGGCGGCGGTGCCGACGTGGGCCTAGGACAGCGGTAAGGCACGGTAGGCGATCGCCCGGGAGCACGGGGAGGTGGTGGCCACCCCCAGGCCAAGCCTCAGTGGGCCCTCGGTCACAGCGTGAGGTCCTCACCCCCTGCCGGCTGCCCCGGCTCATCTCATCCCCACGACGCTCGCCTACGGTCCTCATGCAGCAGAAGGGGGCTCGAACGTGGACAAGACCCGTCTGAGGCCACCCAGTCCCCCTAAGCCGTAGACCTGCTGGGAGCCCAGGCGTGGGACCCAAGGCCTGTCCGGCTGCGTGATGCCCCTGTCGGGCCTGCGGCTCCCAATCTGCTGTCGCTCGTATGTAGCTGCAGGGCCTCCTTCCTTCCACTCGAGACCAAGGGCTTTCTCCCCCACGTTCTCACTACCTCTCTAAGTCACAGTCCTATAAGGGTTACTCTCAAGGGGTGATTCAGGGCATTTTCAAGGACACAGAAAAGAGCTCTGCCAACACCACGTTTCCCAAAAGAAGACGGCAAAATCCAAGCCCTGCACGATCTGGCTTCAACCTCCCAGGACAAGTAATTCCCACAAGGTCATCCTCAAGGCCTGGGGACGCTGCACCCCCTGCCCAGGGCCTCACGCCCACCTCTGAGGGCGCTTCCGGCTGGACCCCTCGGCCGGCCGGCCCCAGCCAGCAGGACCCACGCTGCGGCGCTCTCTGGATGCCCCGGCTGCAAGACGTCCACTTCCCCCGCCAGGCTCCTTCGGGACATAGACGTCCCTGCGTCCCTCCCTTCCTTCCTGTGCTAGGGCCCAACTCAGACGTTCCGAAAGCTTAAAACGGGACCTCTGGACAAATAAATTAACAGTACGAAAGGAAGGAGGGAGGGAAGAGACGGTGGGAGGGAGGGAAGGAGGAAGAGGGAAGGAAGGAGGACAGAGGAGGGAGGGGCGCAGGGATCCGGGGCAGATGAGGTGACTCGCCGCCACCGGCCTCTGGACTGGCAAACTCCTGCTGCCTCGGGAAGACCCTGCAGCCACCAGCCCGCAGTCAGGTGCTCTTTCTTGGAGGGGGAGCCCCTCCCTCGGGTCATCACAAAGGGACTCGGCCGACTACTCATCACGGACCCCAGGGAGCACCCAGCCTGGCCACGCCGACTCCAAGCCCTCTCCCAGACCAGGGGCAATGCCCGGCTGGGCGCATGTCCCAGCAGCAGCTCCACCCTCTCGCAGATGCTCTGGGTCTCTTGGCCTCCTTTTTAAAGGAGGAAAACTAGACCCAGAGGACAGAGCTGGTGAGCAGACAAAAGTCACAGCCAGGTAAAGCCCTGGCTGGTGCCCGGCACACAGCAGGTGCCCAATAAGTGCTCAGCCCTTTGCCCAACAATCCCGGGAGGTCCAAGGAGACTCGGCCAGGGCTGCATGCTGGGTAGAGGAGCACAAGAGTAGGGGCGTCCCTCCCCTGCCCCCTCCCTCCCCTCTCTCCTAACCACAGAGATGGGGAGGCCACGAGCTGCTGTGCAGAGCCAGGAAGGAGAACCCAGCCCCAAGCCCTCCTCCCTCGGGGCAGTGCAACACCGTGGCTGAGAAAACAGGCTCGTGGAAACGTAGCAACCACCCTGCGCCTCGGCCTTCCCACCTATGAAACGGGACGCTGGCTCTTCCATCTCAAGGTCGCGGGGAGGGTGAAAGACCACGACTGTAAAGTGGTCAACGTGCTGACTTGCAAACAGAGCCGTTTTGCGGTTGGTCTGCTTCTTATTCCCCCTCATGCACCTTCTGGGCCTGCAGATGCCTCTCTGGACACAGACCCCTGAGGCCTGGAGTGGAAGGGGCGCCCCCTGGGGAGCCCGCCAAGGGGGCGTCAGCTGTGAATGTGCCCAGGATCTTTACCTTTGAGAACCTTCCTGAGAACGCAGGGCGGGGCAAGGTGGGAGTGCACCAACCACGAAGGAAGGGTGGAAAACCCAAAATATTAGGAAAAGTTAATGAGACTCCTCAAAAACACTGGATGAGCCACTTAAATCAATAAAAAGCCAACTTGTGAGCCATCTTATCTTCTTGTCACGGGGTGTCCTGGGCCTCAAACAGATTACGGGAGAGCTATTCTGTGCCTGCGGGAAGCACGCACGTGCCTTAAAGGTTTTCCTGATTTCAGACAAAGTTCTCTTTTTTTAGATGCATGCACTTTTTTATATTCAAGACAGAAAAAAGGCGAAGGTGGAACAAAGCGGGGTGTTGCTTCTGCCCCGAGAATCAGAACTATCTGGAGAAATCACTGTTTCAGTCATAAACCAAGCCGCAGTACACTAGCTGTACCTCCCACCCAGGCCACTAACGAGACAGAGACATTTTATGTCTGTGCCCAGCCCCGGAAGGCCTAGGTCACGTTAAGGCTGCAAACTGTGCTTAGGTAACTGGAACCCTGGGAAGCACAGTGGCTGAGCTAGGACTGTAATTTCAAGGGTGCACACAGCAAGCGGCTCTACCAATTTGTTCTGTTCCTTTCATTAAAATAGGTTTGCTCAGAAAATTAACCAACTGCCTTAAGGTAGAGGCTACTTTCCATTCTTCCCTCAGTTTTCTCGGGGCCGGGGTAGGGTGGGAGGCGGCTTTCATGTTCTTGCTTTAAGATGAACCTGGTTTTACCTTTCCAGGTATGATTACTGGCAGCAGAGGCAAGGCCGTGACACTCACCATGATGTCCCCTTTCAGGAGCTGGGCTGGCTCTATGGCGATATAGATCCTGCTTTGGTTTTCTGGGCCGACGTTGCTTTGGAATAAAGGAGAAGGTACATCATTACGTGATTTCATGATTTCATGGAAAGAATACGTTCTGAGAAAAGCAACCCCACAACTGAAATTAAACAAAATATCCTGCTTGGCCCAGGAATCCAATTCCTCAGACTCTCTCCTATGAAAATGAGTCCAAAGAACGTATGAAAAACCAACAGGGCCAGGCAGGGCCCTGATAGCAATGTCACAGCCAGTGCCCGCCGGCCCGCCCCAGGCCCGTGCACGATGGAGAGCACGCAGTGTAGGGTACTGGCGTGCCGATGCCAGCAGCCTCTGTGGTAAGCAGAGGGTGAGGCTGCCCAAGCCTCACCGGTGCCTGGGTCCAACAGGAGTCCGGACACGTGATAACAGTTCATTCTGAGTGATGACACAATGCTAAGAACATTTTTTACCTTCATTCATTTTCCATTGATGTGCATAAAACGCTTCTCCAAACAAAAAAAGCAAAGCAAATAAGTCTAGAATTAGTACATATTCTGGAAATGTCTGCCTGACCTTTGTCTAAACTGCAAAGGGGAGAGAAAGGGAGACCACCGTGGCCCTGTCCCATGTGTTTACTTCCACACGGTGTGCGGGGCCCTCTCCTTCCCCCAAGTCCCAGCGTCCACGTCCCTTCACAGAGCCAACTGTGTGACCGCAGCGAGACACCTGCTGGGCAGGATGACGGGGGCACTGCACCCACAGCTCCCCTTCCGTCCCCTGCTCTTGGCTCATCTGGCTTCCCCCCCTCAACCCTCCAGAGGGAGAGGCAGCCGGGAGCGGGCCCCCTCCCCCCCAGGCCCTCCGGAGGCCCCCAGGAAAGCAGCCACACTTACTAAATCCCCGACGTGTACATAGGCTGCATGGCTTGGTAGAGCTTGAGAAAGGGCCGGCACGCTGAAAGACACGCAGAATCGGCTATCAACACGCGGAACTGAGGGCCAGCGCCAGGCGGCGCGTCTCGAGACCCTCACCCTGTGGGAGACACCCACCTCCGCCAGAGTCGAAGTTGGGGGTCCCATGCAGGATGACGAAATGCAGGAACAGGGGCGAGGCGTTCATCTTCACCGTTCCCGACAGGAGCCCGCTGAGGAACTGCACGTACCTGCGAAGGGCAGCCAGCTCAGGGCTCCTGCACACCTCCCAAGCCCAGGTGGGGCCGGAGGGCAATGAGGAAACCCGCCTGCACTTCCGGGAGAGAACCCACCCTAACCGCTCACAGCAAGGAGGGTGGACGCACCCCAGGCCTCGGCCCACGCTCTGCAGAGCATGGCCGAGCCCACAGCCCACCGGGCGTCTCTGGGCCTTCCACGCTGACGTGGCCAATGACCTGGAAGCACAGCCAAGGGTGCTTCCTGAGCGTGAGCCCTCACACGCGGCGCCTCTCGCTCCGCACCCCGAGTGCAGGTGGCATCGCTTCTGTCCATGGAACCCACAGCCAGGCAGGGCTGGGCCACGGGGCTGGCACGGTCTCCCCGCAGAGAACGGGAAAGCAAGAGACCTGCCGTCCCATGGGCGTGCTCTCTGAACCAAACCACACCTCTGAGGGCATGAAGGTCACTCGGCTTAACTCTCAGCCCTACCCACCCCGCCTTCTGCTCATACTAGGAAGCCTAGTGGGAGGCTGGAGTCCACACCCCCAGCCCACAGGAAGCCTTCGGATGCCACATCCCCCTGTGAGAGCCTCCCCTACCATAAAGGGCATGAGCCCCCCCGAGCTGCACAGCCCTCCCGCCTTCTGGCTCCTCTGTGCCCTCCCTCCTCAAGGCCCATCTCAGCAGCAGAGTGCACGTCTGCCGTGTGCCGGGAGACCGGCCTTCTCTCTGAACACCACACGCAGCCTCGCGCGCCATGCTGACGGCCCCGCACCCTGCGTGGGTGCCTGGCGGCCTAGAGAAGATTGTACCCTGGAAGCATTGCCTCACTGGTTCCTCCCGGGGCACAAGGTGGCAGCTGTGACCCCAAGTGGGCACACAGCTGCCAAGCTCTCAGATGCTGCCTGGCCTCGGCCTCTGCCACCACCCGGAGTGTGTGACTCCGGAGCAGAGCCAAACCCCACCATATCCAACATCTCTGTGCATCTCTAATGACTACAGAGAGCCGCGCAGGCGCGGGAAGGAAGCAGTCACTGAATCACCAGGCTGTGCGGCCGGCACAGCGTCCTCTATACCCTCCAGCCAGCCCACCGCAGTCCACCCCCCCTAGGAGGACCAGGGACCACCCCCTGCTCCCTAGGACTGAAGGCTAGTCAGGCTCAGCCTACTTAGGTTAAAAAAATTCTGGTTTTCTCTCTCTGGCTTATTTCACTTAGCATAATGTCCCCAGGGTCCATCCATGTTGTCACAAACAGCAGAATTTCATTATATTTTACGGCTCAGTAATACTCCACTGTGTGTGTGTGTATACACATACACGCACGCACACACACACACACACACACACACATATTTTCTTTATCCATTCATCCACTGAGGGACACTTGAGTTGTTTCCGTATCTTGGCTATTGTGAATAAGGCCACATACAATAAACACAGGAGTACAGATATCTCTTCAAGAGCCTGTTTTCATTTCCTTCGGATATATACCCAGAGTGGAATTGCTGGGTCATGTGGTAGTTCTATTTTTAATGTTTTAAGGAACCTCCGTACTGTTTTCCATAGTTGCTGCACCAATTTACATTCTCACCAAGAGTGCAAAAAGGCTCTCTTTTCTGCATGTTCTCGTAACCACTTGTTTTTTCTTGTCTTTTTTTTTTTTTTTTGCGGTATGCGGGCCTCTCACTGCTGTGGCCTCTCCCGTTGCGGAGCACAGGCTCCAGACGCACAGGCTCAGCGGCCACGGCTCACGGGCCAAGCCGCTCCGCGGCATGTGGGATCTTCCCGGACCGGGGCACGAACCCGTGTCCCCTGCATCGGCAGGCGGACTCCCAACCACTGTGCCACCAGGGAAGCCCTCTTGACTTTTTGAGGACTGGCATTCTAAAAGGTGTGAGGTGATATCTCCTTGTGGTATGATATCACTCATAATATATGGAATCTAAAACAGCCAAACATATAAAAGCAGAGAGTAAAATGGTAGTTACCAGGGGCCAGGGGCTTTGGGGACAGGACAGAATTTTTAAAGGGTACAAACTTACAGTAAGTAGTAAATATGCCCTAGAGATACAATGCACAGTGTAGTAAATATCGTATTATAATTATCAAACTTGCTAAGAGATATAACTTAATTATTCCAACCACTAAAAAAGAAACGATAATTATTGTAATGTGACAGAGGTGCTAAG
>NW_020171804.1:2458690-2486533 GCF_003031525.2 Neophocaena asiaeorientalis asiaeorientalis
GGCTATTGTGAATAAGGCCACATACAATAAACACAGGAGTACAGATATCTCTTCAAGAGCCTGTTTTCATTTCCTTCGGATATATACCCAGAGTGGAATTGCTGGGTCATGTGGTAGTTCTATTTTTAATGTTTTAAGGAACCTCCGTACTGTTTTCCATAGTTGCTGCACCAATTTACATTCTCACCAAGAGTGCAAAAAGGCTCTCTTTTCTGCATGTTCTCGTAACCACTTGTTTTTTCTTGTCTTTTTTTTTTTTTTTTGCGGTATGCGGGCCTCTCACTGCTGTGGCCTCTCCCGTTGCGGAGCACAGGCTCCAGACGCACAGGCTCAGCGGCCACGGCTCACGGGCCAAGCCGCTCCGCGGCATGTGGGATCTTCCCGGACCGGGGCACGAACCCGTGTCCCCTGCATCGGCAGGCGGACTCCCAACCACTGTGCCACCAGGGAAGCCCTCTTGACTTTTTGAGGACTGGCATTCTAAAAGGTGTGAGGTGATATCTCCTTGTGGTATGATATCACTCATAATATATGGAATCTAAAACAGCCAAACATATAAAAGCAGAGAGTAAAATGGTAGTTACCAGGGGCCAGGGGCTTTGGGGACAGGACAGAATTTTTAAAGGGTACAAACTTACAGTAAGTAGTAAATATGCCCTAGAGATACAATGCACAGTGTAGTAAATATCGTATTATAATTATCAAACTTGCTAAGAGATATAACTTAATTATTCCAACCACTAAAAAAGAAACGATAATTATTGTAATGTGACAGAGGTGCTAAGTACGGTTACAATGGCAATCATATGACAATACGTGAATGTAACAAATTAACCTCGTAAGCCTTAAATTTACACAATGTCATTTGTCAAATACGCCTACATTTTTAAAAATATCGAATTTACACCAGCAATTCAGATGCAGTCCATTAGCTCAAGCAGCTGAATTTGCATACAAAGGAAACTGAACAAGAGAACATTTCTAGTAAATTTCAAAACCAAAGTTTAAAAACTCTACTTGAAATCTATCCTTTTAGAAAAAAATGTTAGAAAAGAACATTCACTTCAGCTTAGGGGCCCCTCCCGGTGTTTCAGTTTTCCTAGTGGCAAACCGCTCTTCCCTTTCAGAAGAGGACAAAACCTCACCCAAGTCACAGAGTCCAGACGCAAGCTCTGGAGGGCCCGGGAGGCCACGTGGCCGGGCCGTGGCTGCAGGAGCCTGGCCACCAGATGGCTCCACGTGCCTTCCCATTTTATCTTCTATCTCGACAGCAGACGTGCAGACACAAGAATATTCAGGTGACCTGTCCGGCTACTTTTTATCACCTAAGTGCCACGCACTGCAGATTTCTGGGTTCTCCGGCCACCCCACCCCCCCACACCGCCGGGTCATGAGCACAGGAAAAGGGATCACAGACGCTGAGTTGGGGCCATGAGTCACCACCTGCTCTGGACAGCAGTCTCCCCTCCTCCAACACTGGTCACCAGACAACCCGCTTCCTCAGCCTTGTCTGTGGCCCGGCTGCTGTGTTTACTCTGTGGGCGCCTGGCCGTTCGCTCCTTCTACACTGACCTCAGGTGGTCCTTCACTCTCTGGACATCCAAGGGACCCACGAGCACACAGACCAGGCATCACGGAGGGGGCTGAGGGTCAGTTTCCATTTTACATTTTGATGCAACCCTGGAGGGTCCTCCCCTTGCCCTGACACAGCCTGGCCGGCGCCGTTGCCCAGCAGCCAGAGGGGGTATGAGAAGGTGCTTCTTTCAGGTGGCGTGTCGGCATGACCACAGAAGAATGTTGATTCCCTGCGAGCTCCCGAAGAAGGAGCCAGAAGACAAGGGCCAGCCCTCACAGGGGGTTAGGGACAGAAGGAAGGGAGTGCCCAGTCCTCTGCCTGGGACCCAGACACGGTCGCCTGCCCTCCTGACCAGTCCATCATGGAACCAGTGCAAAAAAGCCGTTCTCATCTGCCCTTTAGAGAAATCGGCTTTATATCGATTCCCGTTTTAGGTAAATCAAAGACGTCAAATGTTATTATAAAATGCAACTTACTTCTTCCTTCACATGCTTCCTTGATACGGAAAAAATATTAAATTGTTTTATATTTCACGGCATTTTCTATTAATGAAGTGCTACTTTCCAGCAATTATACTGCCTAACTTTGTGGAGCTAAAGTCATTTTGGGTGCTTGTTCATAGGATGCAATGCAAGCGCAACTTCTGAGTCCAAGTTCCGGATTTTGTGATACTGCAAAAGTTTACCATAAGGCTTGTCAGCGGCATGACTGAGATCAGAACAGCCTTTAAAGAAAACCTCACGCCAAGCCCATCACCCCGCCATCCACCTCCTAAGAGAGGGACAGGTGACAAGGGTCACATGTGTCCTAACTGTTGTAAAGCATATGGACAGAGTGGAGACAGCACCCTTGTCCCGTCCTTCCAGCTGTGATAAGTACAGTTCTGTGGCTGATGGTGGACATAAATGAGCCGGACGTAAGCCTGGGGGCGCCTCACCTGTGACCCCAGCCCACCACCAAGCACCCAGGCAGGTCAGCATGGCCACCGGGGACAGCACAGGCCCTTTGCTTATCTCCGGGGCTTTCCTCCAGGGCCTGCAGGCAACTACCGGCAAATCCGAAACTCCAGACCGCACAGCTGAGCAGCCGTCGGCCCTGGCTCCCCCAGTGACTGTGGCCTCAGCCCAGGGGGCACTCGTGGCCCACTGGGGGCTCAATGCCATAAATTAAGCCTATCTCCTCTCTATGCACCATCAATGAGTGTGTGTGATGGGGGAGGAGTAAAGAAAACCTTTGTACGGGAAAACACATTTTTCATGAATTTTTCATTGGCGTGGCCTCATCCTGTTGTTCCCAGAACCCTTTCACACCCTCATCGGTCCCTCTGACCACAGGCTCAGAAGCTCTGCTGTAGGTCACCCGAGCGTGACCTGGAAAAGAGAGTCCCAAAGACATCACATACGAAACGCCCGATAAAAACAACAAAGTTCATTGCTAATATACGCCGTAATTGCTGCTGCAGTCAGCAGTGGAGCTAGCCATCACCTGCACCGTGGGAGAGAGAGGACAGGTAAACAGGGCCCACGTGGCAGGAAACTACCTGGAGAGCCGCCATCACTCCCAAAGGAAAACAATTCAGGCCACGGCTGAAAATAAGAGGGAAGAAGAGCAAAGGCAAGGATTCCACAATTAGTTCCTCCAGAAAAGTATGGCAACGGTGAATGTCAACTCTTGTCTATGTGATATTCACCCACAGCACTGAAGGAAAGGTGTGTACGAATGAACGGACAGGGTGTCAGATGGCCTCTCAAAGCCCATCCCAGTGTCTTACCCAAAACAGAAAGTCCTCCCTGGTCAGCGCAGCTCTCACAGCCACACACGTCAGACAGCTCACCTGTCTCCCAGCTGTGCTCTTCTTTCTTTCGAGGGAAATAACTCCCTGGGGATGAGGTTTTCCCCACTTCGTCTCAACTAGCAAGTACGATTAAGAAACCAAGCTTGCAGCTGGCAGGGCACTAACAGAAGAGCACACGCTTCCTTCACGTTCCAAAGCAGCTCGAACTTTGCAGTTGTTCATTGCATTATTTATAACCTCTTTCCAAAGCAGAAACTTACATGTGGAGTTTCCCTAAATCTTCCTAAATATGTGAGTTGTACTTGACATAAGCTTAAATATCCCTGAAAACAAGTGTGAAATGATACTTTTGTAAGCAGAAGGAGCCACTGTGTCGGCCCATCTATCCCTAAGGCTTCCTGGTGTCACCTCCATACACTCACAGTGGCTACAGCTGCAGGGGAAGCACGGAAGGCGGGGAGATGTGGGCAGGGCCCCGTCAGCTCTGGCCTGTGCGCCAGACCCAGGCTCGCTGGTTACCTAACGTTCCCCCGCACTTCCCCGCCCCGGCCGGGCTGGAAGGATAACACACCTCAGACCTCTTCCAGGCGACCCCCTGAGGGATGGCCCCGCTCCTCAAGCCCGCCCTGCAAGCCGGGGCAAGAGGACATGCGGAGTGGACAAGGCACAGGGAGCCTGCTGGCCTCAGCGGCCGCACTCCCTCAAAGACACATCCTCGGAGAAAGGATCTGCACATCTGCTTCTCTTGGCAGCTTTCTTGCTTCAAGTTCAAGGTTCTTTCAGACACTCAAGGCATCATGTCAAAAACTACAGAAATAGCAAAACCCAAATAATGCTGTAATGTTGGGGAATTTTCCAGCAATTAGAAACACCCAGGAATCCAATCCTGGTGTCTGCATGCCCAGACTTTTGGCCTCCCTTCCCTCTACCTCATGGGACACAGGAATGACCCCCGCCCAGGACCTCCTTGGGCTCCCTTCCTCCGCATACCCTCAGGAGAGGTTTGTTGTCCCAAAGAAAAAGCCGATTACCTGTCATTTTCCCCACTAAACTCAAAGTGATGGGACCCGCTTGTCCCAACTCCTTCGTGGAAGGAAAGGAAAAGCGGAGAAGGAAAGGAGGTCAGAATTTCATTATTTAACTCATCACTTCCACGATGCTGATGATAACTAATGCTGGAGGAGGATTTTCTTTAATTACTTATCAAAGTGAAAGGGCCTCCAAGTTCACGGGAGCCTCTCTGACACAGCAGGCTCAGCAGCCCTGCAGGAGGTTATCCGGGGGCCTCCACAAGTTGCTCCTGGGGTTTGCTCAAGGCGACAGGTGCAGGGAGAGAGAAGGGCTCTTGCCCGAGGAATTCTGCTGGAAGCAAGCAACCTCCAATGGGCCATTGCTGGCCAGGCTGCTGCAGGCCAATGGCTCGGTGGCTTTTAGGAGTGGGGCACAAAGTGACAGAGAATTTGCCGCCTGTCAAGTGGACCTCCTGCCTCTCAAGCTCTTAAACCCAGTATTAATTAAGTGAAGGGCGGGGGAGGCTTACTGCTGAGGCTGTAAGCTTCTTGGACCACAAACCCAAGCTCTCACCACAAGATGGATTTTAAAATGGTTTCTTGAGTTCAGTCCTAAAACAGCCTGCAACGCTCCCTCCCCCTGTGGGCATTTGGGACCACGGCGATGGGTCCCATCACCACTGTGCCTGTCCCCACAAATGCGGTCATCACACATCCTCCGGGTCTCAAATATTCCTCCAGAGGTACTTATGCATTCACTCAGTCGTTCACCGGCTTCATTACGAGGTGGCAAGCACCTTCCAATGCAGGCGCTGGGCGGGCTGGCATTGCCCTCATCTGTGGGTGCGGGGAGATTAGCCTCAGAATGCAAAATGTAACCCATGCCACCCTCATAAAATGCAAATACTACAGCTTCTGCCGTTCAATGATGCAGGAGAACCATGGGCACGTTAAAGTGAGATGTTTCCCTTTTTCGACACTCATTCAACGGTATTAAAAAGCTGCAGTAGCTGGGGCTTCCCTGGTGGCGCAGTGGTTGAGAGTCCGCCTGCCGATGCTAGGGGACACGGGTTCGTGCCCCGGTCCGGGAGGATCCCACATGCCGCGGAGCGGCTGGGCCCGTGAGCTGTGGCCGCTGAGCCTGCACGTCCGGAGCCTGTGCTCCGCCATGAGAGAGGCCACAACAGTGAGAGGCCCGTGTACCGGAAAAAAAAAAACAAAACAACGCAGTGTTCTCGGTCCCCATCTGCAGAGGAAGTGGGTCTGGAAGGCAAGTGGCTACTGGCTCTTCTCAGGCCACACACCTGACCCTCCTCTGGTTCTTCTCCACCTGGGCCTGGTGACAGCGTAGATCCGCCTGGAAGCAGGCGGCAAGAGGAAGTCTGCTCCCCAGGGTCCCTCTGCAGCACGTGCCAGGGGCCACGCTGAGCAGGAGAGAAGGGGAGGTGGGCCAGGGGAGGCCGAGGAGAGAGAAGACTCCTGGGCCTTTGAAGCTGGCCACCAACAAGCTTGTGTGTGTCGACAGCTTTACTGGACATAAGCTGCTTTCACCTGCTTCCTACTGCCCACAGACCCTCTGTTAGAGTGGCCATGACGGAGACCACGTGACCTGCAAAGCCCAGAGCATCCGCCATCCAGACACAGTTGACAGATCCCTGGTCCAGGAGACAGCAGCCAGTCCCAATACAGATAATGGCACCAACACCAGCAGAGAGCCATCGGGAAGACCCGATGGCTAAGCGTGTGGGGAGGGAGCCCTGCGTCCACACCGGAGCCAACCAGGGACCCCCCGGCACCAACACGCAGGGTGGCTCATCCTTCATCACTGGACACCAAGAATCCCTTCCCTCCTAATCTTGGCTGGTCAGGAGAGGTGCGTCTTCCATCCCTACATTTTTTTTTTTTTTTTACATTGGAGTACAATTGCTTTACAATGTTGTGTTGGTTTCTGTTGTGCTGGTTTCACTGTACAAGGAAGTGAATCAGCTACCTGTATACATATATCCTCTCCCTCTTGGACCCGCCCCCCGATCCCACCCATCCAGGTCACCACAGAGCACCCAGCTGAGCTCCCTGCGCTATACAGCAGGTTCCCACTAGCTATCTGTTTTACACATGGTAGTGTATTTATGTCAGTCCCAATCTCCCAATTCATCCCATCCCCACACACACGCTTTTAAACGTAAAATCTCATTCACTTTTTCACTCTGGCTCTGGGACAGATACATACCGTTTCTGGGACGGCTGCATTAAAGCTGAAAGTTTATCATCATAAAATTTCTTCATTGCAAATCTGTCGAGGGCTTGGTCAGCACTGGGGAAGCAGAGAGAGAGAGAGCACACGCTTTAACTCCATGGCCAACGCAGGAGGCCGGGTTGTGGGGAGTGACATGAGACAGGCCCCGAGGCTGTTCTGAGTGGCTGGCACCCACTAAGAGCTCCATTTTGCTACACCCCCTCCCCGGGGAAAATCCACTTTAGCGTCTCTTCTAGGGCCTCATCTCCCCCAGGAAGACGTTCAGGGCCAAGTGGTAGCCAGGCTTGCAAGGTCTGGAGTCCCCCCTGAAACAGCAGCACCCGATCCTAGGATGTGGCACTTTCTGTGCAGCATGTCCGGCAGGTGGGAGAGTCACCTGCCTGCCGTTTCTCACCTGTGGGCACAGGCCCACTGTCCTATCTAAATAACCATCTAAAATAATAACGTTGTCTACATAAGGGGCTGGGCTGGCAGGGGTGCACAAAAGCAAGGGTCACTTAAGCACTGAATATTTAACATACAGAGCACGTAAGTTTTTCAGAGTAAAAAGTATAGTTACACATTCACCTATATATTTTATTTTTTTATTTATTTTTTTGATGTGGACCGTTTTTTTAAAGTCTTTACTGACTTTGTTACAATACTGCTTCTGTTTTATGTTTTGGTTCTTTGGCTGTGAGGCATGTGGGATCTTAGCTCCCCGACCAGGGATCAAACCCACACCCCCCTGCACTGGATGGCAAAGTCTTAACCACTGGACCGCCAGGGAAGTCCCTCACCTATATATTTAAAAGTACTCCTTTAGGGCTTCCCTGGTGGCGCAGTGGTTGAGAGTCCGCCTGCCGATGCAGGGGACGTGGGTTCGTGCCCCGGTCCGGGAAGATCCTACATGCCGTGGAGCGGCTGGGCCCGTGAGCCATGGCCGCTGAGCCTGCGCGTCCGGAGCCTGTGCTCCGCAACGGGAGAGGCCACAGCGGTGAGAGGCCCGCGTACCGAAAAAAAAAAAAAAAGTACTCCTTTCTCTGGAATTCACTCGTTTTATTAAACGCTGATAATGCATTTTGGTCAAGGTTTATGTTCAGTATTAATATTGCTAACAGTTTTCATAATATCAGCAACAACTCCATCTTTATGAACTCTTATCTTTCTGGTGCCGGTACCAGAATGTTCTTCCTACTTTACTTTGTGACTTGAAGTGTCTGTTTTGATCTGGACACAGTTCGTGACAAAGGCCTTAAAAACGTCTGCTCTCTATGATTACTTCTGAGAACAGTATCTAAGGGGAAAATAGTAGAAATGATCAAAGATGTATCGAGGAGAATTTGTCATCACGGCATGCTTTAGCGTACAAGATCATTAGACGGAAGCGACTGAAATTCTAAAGAAAACCTGCAAACGACCTGGACAGGCAGAATTGGTAAATGCTAAAATACATAATATTCTATTCATCTATTCATACTGTTAGTCCTACTAGTACCAGCAGCGTTAACAGCAGCTAATACCAGCACCGATGCTATTCCAACTGTCTTACACGAAACGACACACTGAATTGTCACAAAACCCTGTGAGGCACAGCCATCATCCCCGCTTCCCAGGTGAGGACCCTGAGGCTTAGAGCCTTTCATGTGAGTTGCCTGACACGTGAAGCTGAGACACACTTCGATTATTCAGAAAAAGTGGTGCATTTAGAGACCGTGTCATTGATAAGCTTTAAGTGACTAAAGCTTAGCCTCCATGCTTTCCAAAGATGCCAGGACTGCCCATGGCGCACGGAACTCTGGTTCCGGACAGAGCTGCGCTGTCGTGAGCAGGTGAGGTCTGCTCTCTGACCAAACGTCTTTGGCTTAGCAGAGGGATGTGACGTGACCAGGAATCTCAATTTGTCTGGTACACACAAGTACTTATTATCACCAAGAAAGGATCTCATTTTTGCTCTGGGGTTGGGTTTCCTGCCTGGCAAGCAATGGGCTCCCCAGTTTGTTTCCAGAGAAAACATTTGGAAAGTCAAATTTCACTCCTTAACGCTAGAAAGGAAAGGGTTTATCGGCTAATATGAATAGGCTTATATTTCCCCAGAATGGAGCGGTTCATGCTTCACAAAGTGGCCATTGAACAGAGAGAGCCAACGCAGATGCAAAACCCATAAAGAATGATATTTCTGAACTGGGTCTCAGTGTGAGTGGAGACGTGTGTTCGGAAAGGGCATCTGGGTCCACCAGCACGGCCAGCGCCAGGAGGGCTGGCACGCGGCCGCTGCCTCACTCACTGGCCTCGCGGTGCCTGTCGTCTCCAGTGGACGGGACCGGCCTCCTGCTGGCGGCACCCACACGCCCACGGCGCACCTCCTGAGAACCGGGCCGGACCAGGCTTCCCGCTCACGGGTCATGAGATCGTGAGCAAGCTGCCTAAGTCCACCAAGCCTCAGTTTCCTCATCTGTGAAGTGGGAGCAATGACGGCTCGCTCCTAGATTACCTGGGAGGATTAAGCAACAAAAAGGAAACGTGCAAAGTGCCTCCCAGAGGCCCACTGCATACAAACATGGCAGCCATGCATGCAAACCAAGGCGGCCGTGGCCACGGCCACGTACAGAATTTGAGGCATCCAGTGAGACAGCACTGCTCTTCTTTACTAACGGTAATGTCTGTCCCTATCGTCCCTGTCAGAGAATGACAGCGCACTCACTTTATCTTTCACGCCTCCATGAAGTCTTCAGTGTGAATCACTGCACGCCTATGAAAGTGTCTCTCTCACAAGTGCAAACCCTTAGCTGCAGCTGAGCTTCTAGGCGCCAGGGACGCGAGCCTCGGCCTCCAGGTCAGCTCCCAGGCTGACCGCCTCCCGCCCACCCAGCCTCAGAGCATCCCTATGCCCACGGCGGTGAGGACGCTTCCCTCTTACCTGGCAGAGACATTGGTGAAGTGCATGTAAGATGATATGACCACGCCGATGCGTCCCTTTCCGCCCTGCAGGAGACAAGAGAGGTCATTAGAACAGGAAAGCACTCGTTCATTCACAGGACGGCAAAGAGCCTGCCTCGGAGGAGAAGCCAGCGTTACGCCCCTCCGGTCCCTGTTCTGGGGGACGGCAGCACCCAACTCAGCAGAGAACACACATATGGGGTGCTGATGGCAGGAGCAGGTGCTATCCGGAACATCCGAGGACACTCCCGAGGGCAGGTCTGCACAGAGGCGGCCAGTCAGTTCCTCATTTCCCAGCGAGGCTGGAAAAAACTGTGTTGGGTGGAAGCAATTAGCGTGACTTAATCACCCAGGTGAGAGAGACCCGAACGCCCCACTCACAGGCTGAGAGGGCTTTGAGGGCTGCACACAGAGCCCTGAGACGTCCAGAGTAGCAGGACAGCAGATCCCAGGGTGCTGCCAGCATCACTGTCACCACCTACCCAGCCCTGCCCTGTCACACACAGGGGACCCCCATCCGAGGCAGCGTCATGGAAAACGCATCACTCGATCCGTAACCACAGACATGCACAGCCCGGACAAGGCAGCCCGGCAGGGCCTCGGACCAACATTGCCAACAGGAGAAGGTGTCTGGAAGCACCACAGCTCCGTGACAGGCCACCTCGACCAGAACCGTGGACTGCCACCTTCTGAAACACACTGCCATGACCCAGAACGGCGACCAGCAAACCACAGCCCACCAGCCCACTTCTGCCCACCACTTGTGTCCCTATGAGTTAAGAACCATCTTAACATTTTTAAACAGTTGAAGGAAAATCAAAAGAATAATATTCCAATGACACGTGAAAATCGTATGAAGTCCAAATGTCAGTGTTCCTAAATAAGGTTTGATTGGGACCCAGCACGCCTGTTTGTTTAGGAGCTATTTCCACATGGCAGTGGCAGGTGGAAGTAGACTGTGGTGCCCCAAAGCCTTGAAAGTCCCGTCTGGGTCTTTCAAGTAGAGCCAGCAAGCCCTGATCTAGAATCCCATGAGCCACCATGGCTGTGACAGCAACGTGCAGATCGAACGTCTACTCTTGAAAGGGAACGATGGAGGAAATTCAGGTCCAAGTCTGGCGTGTGACTGTCACCCAGGAGCGCTGTCCTCTCCGTCTCATCAAGGGCATGCCTTATAGAAACTCAGTGCAGACACACAATCAGTCCTTCACTGCTGAACCCTGGCACCTGCAGTTGTCACTGCGCAGCTACTGGTATGTTTCTTGTATAAATTCACCTGCAGGGAACAACAGCGCCGTCAAGTCAGGCACGCGGGGCGGCTTCACTGCCCCCATCTCCAGTGCTTTTCGTTACGTACGCACAGGAAGTCTTCGAGCACAAACAACATTCTTTAGGACTGGAATAGCTTTTGTCTGCTCTTAACAAAAATCAGAATCGCTGACTACACAAGTCCCAGCGAGTATCCTCCACCAGCAACTCAAGACTAAACCGTGTGGAGGTGGGTGAAACTGTCCAGAAGAACCGCAGGCAATATCTACTCCAAACTAGTGTGAGGGGGGACTTGGGAAACAAACACCACCCTTTGTAGGCGGCAGGGAGACAGGGGTCTCACAGTCTGGCCTCAGTCTGCCCTCCCCAGGCCAAGACGGTATTCCTGGCACTCCTGGCAGTAAGAGCACATTCTGCAGGGCTGGCAGGTTTTGGGGAAAGTCAGCAATCTCACCCCCCGCGGCAACTACGATGAACTTCCCTTAATGTCAACATCTGTAAGTTCAAATCACAAGAGGGCTTCGCTCTCATGGCATGTTTTCTAGCTCATCTTGGAAAGGGTTCATAGGCCACCAGAATTAGGGCAAGAGATGAGCAAACTGTTCCCCAAAAGTTTCAACATGTTCCAGTTTAATCCCACCAACAAGACTTTTCCCAAGAGGCAAGTGTAGTTTAGAAGAGGGACACGTTTTAGAGAACTCTGTGAGCTAAGTTCATCACTTGTGGCCCGGATGTTATAAATAATATTATAATTTGTTTCATTAAAAAAGTGAACTGAAATGGAATGCATGCTGAAGGGGGTGCGTCTCAAGGTCCAGGGACCAGAATCCTCTGGAGACACAGCCGGCAGCAGGTCTGGGTGCACCGGGCGGGCATTTCTCCCCAGGGTCAGGCACTGCAGCTGCCCCGGGTGGGTCAGGGACCACTGCTTCACAGGCCTGTGAAGGGATCTTAGGCAACAATGGCCCATCAGTATTATCCTCACGGTGTCAAAATCACCAAGCCAAGCCCAATGAAAAATACAGACGTTTTTTAATTGACAAGAATTGTTTTTGTTTTTTTTTAAAAAAAGTCTCTTTCTTTAAGTTTTCACCAAAACACAAATGTGGAGAGAAGCTCCTCAATATAACACAATCTTTGAATAAAAGCTCTGGTTAACTTAATTTAGTAAGAGAACTAACGGGACTCCCTGGCTGTCTGAGGGAGAATGTAATCAAGTTAGATGTCAGAAGAAGGAATAAAAGCAGAGAGCAGCAAACGCAGTGTGTGCACCCAGGGGCTTTTCCTCTGGGCCAAGTGACCCTCAAATGCCCCAAGAGTGGGAGCTCTGAACATGGTCAGCCACTGTCTACCCTCCTCATTCTACAGGCAGATCTCAGTGCCCTTGCAGGAAACTCACACAGCAAGTCTGATCATTCGAAGGGAAGGTTCTTTTACACTAAGGTCCCTAACGCAAAGGGTTTTTGTGCAGCTTTTGAGTGTGAAAAGTCTGAAGGAAGAAACACATGAAGGTGGAAATGTCTATTTTTTCGAGACGTCCTGATGGTCATAAGAATTTGGTATAAAATATACAGGGCAGGGAGCAGCCCCCTTCTTCTGGGAAGGAGACCCAGCCACTGCACTCCCCGCCCTCCCTTCTCAAAGCATTCCTCCCACACGCTGCATGAGCTCCAGGTGTCTGGGAAAACGGATCAGATCTGAGGAATCCAGGGTAGTGCAGGAAAAGGCTACGGACAATCCAAGACAGTTGAGAAACTGGAGAAGTAAGAGGAGAGGTAGGTTCCAGAAGCTGGGAGGGCGGTAGGAGGAGGGAGGGGTGCAAAGCAGGTCAGCGCAGCCAGGACGATGCGCTGCTGTGCTCACAGCCAGCCCCGGGCACCCTGCAAGGGTAGACATGTCACGTCCCCTTCGGGCTGACCTGCTTGGAAAGGACCACAAGCCTGCCCACAATGCCAAGCCAGTCGACTAGCACACCTCAGGCGGCACACAGCCCAATGCCGTGCATCTTAATAGCCCCCTTCACTTTTTAAAAAGCGCTTCCCATGCAAAACAAAAATGCATGAAAATGAAAGGATTCCCTCCCAGGGGTCCCTAACCTTAGCTTCAGCATGTGCAGCTATGCATTCAGGGACCTCCATCCTATACATTCTGAAGCCACACTCTGGGAGACTGGATGACTCTCCCCCCCCACACACACACCCTTAGAATAAGTATGAAAACCTAACCACAAACCCCTAAGGAAGCTGGAAGTTAGAGTGAAAAGGTGGGCCCCCTGGGCCCCCGAGCAGGTGCTCACCCTGCAGTGAATGACGACCACGTGCTGGGGGTCGCTGTTCAGCCAGGCCTCCTGCGCCTTGCAGATGGTACACACCTTGTCCAGGGGCGGCGCGTGCAGCTCTGGCCAGCCCACGTCCAGAATCTGCGGGGAGAGAGAGGAGGGTTCCTGGTGTCCATCTCCAGAAGCCCTACGAAGCCATCTCATGACGGTTTTTTTTAATTTACCAAAATATTTCATTTTAGAGTAAAGAACAACGCTGCGTGCTCCTTTTCTAAAACTTAGTGGGAATTATGGCTCCTTTACTGGAAAGAAAAATATGAAGGATTATGTTTTCTCCAGGAGACATCTACTCCCGGGTCTTATCTGCTTTTCTGCAGCTGAAATGACAATTCCAGAAAGGGCTTTGCCGCTAATGGTGCATGGCTCATGGGGAAAGAGGCCCAGGCCTGGCAAGATCTGAAACAGGAGTTCTTGGCAGGGGCTGCCAAAATTCCTCCCTTCAGACGAAAATCGCAGTTTGGGAAAATGCTGAGAGCCATTCCTCCACACAAAGGGCAGATAACTTCTCAGAGGGAGATGCCTATCACACGTGACACTCCCCAAAGGAGAGGAGTGTGCCCAGGAGGGAGGGAGGAAGGCCTTCAAACCTCGGTTACAATTCAGGAACAAAGAAAGTCATCATCACGAGATAAGGAACCTGGCAGGTCTGTGGGCAAAACATGGCATCTCTGAGCCACCTGACACATTCCCAGCTCTAAACCTGAGGGCCACGCAAGTGCTGTTATTTTTGCTTTCCATTTACTTTTTTAAGAGGGGAGGGGAAGGCAGAGCTCTGTCTTATTATAAAAGCAATAGAAATTGTGTAAAATGATGGAAAAATTCAGAAAACCACTGGAAGCAGGGAAAGGCCTACACCCCTTCCACCACTCAGAGCAAAAGCCTGTTCTGGTGAATCCCTTACACTCTTTTTTCTATATACATTTAGCAAATACATAAATTCTATACTCTGCCCTTGTTAACGAGCATTAAAACAGGGAATTCACCATGTTACTACTTTTTTTATCCTAATGGCTGCAAAATGTTCCAACATATGGAATACGGTATGCATACATATACCACATATACCGTAACTTACGCTTATGCAATCTTAAAAATTTCCCCCTAAATCTTTGCTGTTAAAAAGAATAATGGACGGAGAGGGAGTGCATGGATGTACAGAGGTGGCAGGAAGATCTTTGAGGTGAAAATGTTCTGGGTTTGATCGCAGTGGTGGTGACACAAATCTACATATTTGAGATGGCACAGAACCACACACACACACACACACACACACACACACATACACACACACACACACACACACACACATACACACACACACACACACACACACACATACACACACACACACACACACACACACATACACACACACACACACACACACACACATACACACACACACACACACACACACACATACACACACACACACACACACACACACATACACACACACACACACACACACACACATACACACACACACACACACACACACACATACACACACACACACACACACACACACACACACAGCTGCTGCACGTAAACCCAGCGGAAGTTGCATGCAATCTGTGGATGGTACCAATATAAACTTCCTGGCATTAATATTTTACTATAAGTTATGCAAGACAGTACCACTGGGGAAGACTGGGCCAGGGGTATGTGGGATCTCCCTGTATTCTTTTTGCATTTTCCTGTGAAGTTATAACTATTTCAAACTAAAAAGTGTTAATTAGAAAAAATAAACCATGGATATGAACAGTTCCTAATACCCCTCACTAAGTCATATTCCACAAAGACTTGCTACAAACCCTTTTTGCACAAGCAGGATAAGCATCGTGGACCTTTAACAAAACTCAGAATATAAAGGGCTAAGATCCATACCTTTGGGTTAAGCTTTGTAAGGTCATATCTCTTTTCCGAAAGGTTTAACACCTACAAAGGGGAAATAAGAAGCTATTAGACTAAACATGGTCCTCAGAGATCAAAGAGGATACAATTGCATTCTCACACGCTACTTGCTTTCTAGATGTAGAGGATTATAAAAGATTGAAATGTACAGATATGTAATTGTCACAGAATGAAAAGCAAACAAAATAAACAAAGAATGACAGCACACAGATCCTACGGAACTGGACTTTGCCCCCAGAAAGCATGGGCTTCGTCAGAGGAAGGACGTGTGGGAAGGAGGGCACCTGGTCCTCAGGGAGCCCAGGCCCTGACACTCCGAGGCAGCCCAGAGACCCGCGCACTCACGGAGAAGCAGAGCTGCCTGCGAAACCTGACCACACCTCGAGGAAAGGAACAAATAAGGACAACGCTGGAGCAGAAGGGGCTCCGAACCTTCTCTCTCCGGAGATGGACACGCTCCTGGGGTGAGGGCCCGTGGTTCCTCTACCCCAGAACAAGCTGTCTCCTACACCCGTGGACCATGGGCCCCGTCAGAACCTTCTTCAGAGGGCCGACGCCTGTGGCCTGACAAGACAGCTGTGGGCAGGGAGGTGTTCTGTCCCCACAAGCACCTGTCAGGGCACACAATTCAGACGTACACGGGGGAGGAGATGCACTCACCCCAGGTTCTGAACTCAGAAGCCATGGAAGACACACAGGTGTGTCTTTCTTCAGATTGTTCAAAAAGGTCCCTGTCCCCACACAAGGTGAGCATCCGGCAGCCTCGCCATTTTGCAAGGGGGCCTCTGGCCAGCGTGGAGGGAAGAAGTGCCCCAGCTCCCAGGGCTCGCGGGCTCAGTGAACAGCGCGCGGGGCAGGAAGGACGAGGCGTGGAGGGGACCCCCCATCCTGGGCCAGGTGTCAGGACGAGGACACCGTTCCTGCAGGGCAGGCGGCTCTGGCAGCGAGGACGGGCTGGGGTGATTTCAGGGGCTGGACCCCGCCTTCCCTGCCTGTCACCAGGCCATGCTGAGGATGGGCGGGCGTCAGGGGGAAAGGCCGCTGGGCCGCGCAGGGGCTGCTGGAAGCCACCCGGAGGTCACCTCCCCCTGCTCTGCTTCCAGGGCCACCCGCCCAGCCCTTCCAGGAGGCCGGTAAGGATGGCAATAACTACCCTGTCGTTTAAAGAGGTCTTACAGGCGGGTCTGGAGAGGTGCGAGAAGCTGTCATTTAACTCAAAGAGCGGAAGACGGAGCCGCAGGGCCGTGCTGCAGGACCGGCACTGGCACGGAGGGAACACCCAAGAGCAAGGGGCGAAGGAGGCCGTCCAGGAAGACTCTGCTCTTCCGCGGTCTTCCTCAACTGGGGGCTCCATCCGACAGCCTCACGTGTGTTTGAAATGGGGCCGGGACAGACGTCGGCTCCTGGATGCCCACCCTCCATCCCCCGATTCACTTCAGCAGGAGGGAAGGAACGGGGCTTTGGAGACGGGGACGCCAAGCCCAGCAGCCGGGGCAGAAGCCGGCGGCCCTTGGGGCACAAGTGAGGAGCCCAGACGCCCCAGACCTCCGCGGCAGCCAGTACGGCCTCTGTGCGTTGCGTCCCCCTCCCCGGCACCTCTCCCCATCCACCAGGCCCCCAAGGGCGCTGAGCTGCGCAGGGATCGGGCTGCCTTCCCGCCCGCAAGCTCCTCAGTCCACACATGTGGGCGCCTTCGCCAAGTTTCAGCAAACTCAGTGTCCCCCAACGTCCCCACCCTTGGTGTCCCCTCAACCGTCCTCACGCTCTGCGTCCCCACTCACCAGGTAGTTGTCCCCATGCTTGGACCGCAGCATGCGCGTCACCTCCTGCAGGCTGTGCAGGTACGACTCCTCGGAGCAGCCCGCGGGGAAGGACACGGCAATGATGCGCTCGGTGATGTAGGTGAGGTCCAGCTCGCGGCCGTCCTCCATGGCGGGGCTCAGCCCTGCAGGCCTGGGAGACACGCGGCAGGCTGTCAGGGGAGGGGCTGAGTGCCAGGACAGCAGAAGTTGAGGGACATTTGCTCACTGTTCACACCTGGACCTGATCACAGGCATCCGGGAATTTACTGTGCCCCATCCCAGGAGGGCACACATCTCAACTTCCTTAACGGTCATGACTGGGGCACTATAAGCTACGAGCAGGGAATACACAGAGGAAGAGAGGCTCGTGGCAGAGCAGCAGGCCTGATGGAGAACCTGCAGAGGGAGGGTCTCAGTGGGCGGGCGTCAGCTCAGAGAGCCTGGACCTTGGAGGCAGGAGCCTTCCTTGCTCTGGGTATCACAGCAGGAGTAGGCAGCAGGAGAGAAGCCCATGGCAGAGCAGAGGCCAAGACTGGGAGAAACCTGCAAGTGACTCGTCCCGTCGGCACGAAGCGTCCTGCGGCAGGTGCGGAGGGCCCGCAGGCCCAGGCAGGAGGCTGGCCTGCCCTGCAGCGGGGGATGAGCCGGGAGGGAATCTCAGCAGCTGGGAGGCAAGCACTAGCGTCTCTGAGAAGGGCTGTGCGCAGGCTCTGCTGAGACCGCGCGTGGGTTAACCCGGGGCGTGCAGCCAAGGGCAGGCATCAGGTATGGGAGGATGGGGCCTGGAGGAGGGTAAAAACGCCAAGCAATGAAGCCAGCAGAGGGGAGGGCTGCTGGTGTGGGGAGAGCCCGGAGCCCGGTGCGCCCAGAATAATGCTTCCTGCACGCAGCATCCAGGCTCTGCTTCACTCATCACTAGGACGGTGCTCTGGAGACCACGGGCCCCAGAGCCCCTCCCAGGAGAGGGCCCTAGGACTGCGGGTGGTGTCAGGGACGGAAGGCAAAACGTCCAGCGGAGAGGTGCCGGGGTCAACCCCAAGACAGCGACAGCCCACAGTGAAACTACAGAAGGGTGCAGGACAGTCACGGGAGAGCGATTTTAGTCCATCAAATTCCCCACCACCAGCTTTAGGGGTTTGTACTTGCTGTTTGTTTACTACTCTTGTTACATGGGTTTCTCGCCTAATTCTGAAAAAATTTTAAAAATACACCAGATGGTTTTAACAAACTTCCAGGCACCCAATCATCCAACTTCAAAACTGACACAGAGCCAACCATTTTCCATCCACACTCCCTGCTACCTCCTCCATCACTTTGACTGCATTGAAGAAATCCCAGATATTATATGTCATTTCACTTATAAATATTTTTGCATTTATTTCTAAAAGACAAAGATTTTTTAGAAATATCTACAATGCCATTATCACGCCTGAAAGAAACCATATCTTTAAATACCCAGTATCATAAATGTATTTTCTTAATTGGTTTATTCGAATTCAAATCACCAAGATTTTTCTTCTCTACCTTATGCATCAGACATGAATGTAAAAGAGTTTTGTTTACTTTAAAAAATCAAATCACATTTTTTGACACTGGTATTAAAAAATAAAGAGTTCATCCCCAATGTTACGTTTCACAATCAAATCACAGCTACACAATTATTTATTGAATGTTTCCACAACCAGCGTTTCTAATGCTGGGAGATTACATCCAGAAAGCGAATGATATTTATCACCTTTGAGCATTTATCTTTAAAAATGAAAACGACATTAAGATTACCACAGAATAAAATAACACCGTGCCCAGGCTTCCTCTGTGAGATCTGACCCAAGGCCAGAGGCACACAAAGGAGTTTCGGTGATGGACACTCACCTGGATGGTTTGTCACAGCACAGAGAAGCAGGTGGTGAGGATGCCCCCGGAGTCTGCAAATCACAAAATAAGGGTCATTCTCAAGTCCCCTGTCCTGCCAGCCCGCACATCACAAACCTCACCGAGAAGGAGGGATGGGAGCCCGATCCTCTGTTTAATCGTAAATGGTTCAGATCCTGAACTACTGGCTCCTCTCATCACCCGGGAGGGTCGACAGCTTATCAGGTCATCTCGGCCCTAAGACTCCAGATCCCAGGTGACACAATTCCATTGACCAACAGCAGGACGGCTTCCCACGTGGGACAGCACAACAATCCCCCGTCGGGGCAAGGTAAGCGGTCCCAGCACAGGTAAACGCTTGTCCTGCGTGTCCTGGTATACAGGAGGCGCTCAGTCAACATCGGCCATTATTGCTATCATTATTGTCAGTATTGATATTTACTTGAAAGAACCAGTTAAGGACTTTGAGGGAATTCTCAATTTTTTCCACTTTTTTTTTAAAAAAGCTTATCCAACAGGGAAAAAAAAACCTCAGGTTATAATTACTTTAGAGTTTACATAACCCTTCCCTGTGTGTGTGTGTGTGTGTGTGTGTGTGCGTGCGTGCGTGTGCGTTGTAAGGGTTATGTCATACTCTAAGGCTATACATACACTCTTTCAGGAGATGCATCCAGCAACTTTGTGAGAAGGAATTATCCCCACATTTCAGAAGTGGGGAAACCAAGGATCCGAGAGGTGTGAGGTCTTGTCGAAGATGGCAGAGGGGGAGGAGAGCCCAGACGTCCCCGTCTCATCTCCCAGAATGCCTTCCTCTCAGGAGGCTCCTCCCTCTACTGCCTTCTGTGAGCTCCTCCCTGCCCGCTGCATCAAACTTATTTTTTAAGTATTGGGCAAATGTAAACTGATCAGCATTTTAGAAAACAGCTTGTCCGTAAATATAAAATGCCCTTAAAAGGTCTGAAGCATGTGACTTAGCAATGTGAGGAATGACACTGAGGAAATTACTGGAAAAGTCCGTGAGACTCTCTGGACAGGGGCGCTCACTGCGCTGTGATGTGTGTAACAGCAAAAAATAGACAACAGCCTAAGAGGTCAACCACGGCGCCTCAGTTACATTAGATAAACCACGCTACCCTGCAGACGGCGCGACACATGTGTGGGCCTGGAGAGAGGCCGTGACCTATGACGGCAACAGTGCTGACGACCACAGACGGCCACATGGCCGCTCACCGGTGCAGAGTACATGATTCACACACAGACCCACTCACTCCTATACACGCACACCTGGCAATGTGTGGCCAGAGTGCAGGCTGACGGGGCAGAAGTTTGCTTCTGGAATGTCCCGTTACATTTTTTCTTCTATGTGCATTTTTTTCCCTTTCTGCTTAGAACACAGCTCACTTCTGTAACCGGAGAGAGAAAGTGTAATGCCTCCAGGGTCAGCTCAGATGAAGTTCCAGCTCCTGGTGTGGCATTCAGGCCTCACGGCCACAGTCACAGAACTCAGACGCCCTCCTGGAAGGCAAACAGGGAAGAAGCCGCCAACGTGGGGGTGAGTACGCAAAGCTGACTGGAGACCTCTGCTCTCAACTATCGACCAGCACAAAGGGATTGATTCTGTCTTCCGATACTTACAAACCTCTCTGCGTTTTCACTCTGCAAACTCCGGTCTGTGCGAACACACGTGACAAAGCAAAGCAGGAGAAAAGACCATACCCTGGGGGGAGGGAAGGCCACGGGGGCCCTGCGGACCAGCCCCACCTGCTGACGTCCAAGCACGGACGTGACCAGGCCAAGCTGCCCGCCGCCAGGCCGCCCCCTCCTCGCTGCTTAGCCGGAGAGGGAACGTCCCTCGTCATTCCTGACACACGGAAGCTGAGTTTCAAGGGAGCCACAGAGACTCCTCCAAAAGCCCCATCCTTCCATACTCTCTCCTGGTTTGACCTGAAGGTCGGTCCGAGAGAACCGTTTTAGTTTTGCTCTGTAATTCCCCCAGAATTAGCACAGGAGCGCGAGATACTTCCTGCTCTAGAAGGCACAGATCTGGGCAGCTTCCGGGCCTTGGGAAACATCAGGCCCCAAGAGGGCAGTGAGGGTGGGCCTGGAGGGGTAGCACCCACACTCCCCACAGCAGCCTCAAGGCTCAGCAGCTTCACAGAGGGTCCGAGCCAGCCCTCACCCCCAGCAAGTCCTGAGCTCCACCACCCTTTGCATGATGGATGTAAGCTAGATAGACGATAAATACATAGCTAGATGGTAGATAGGTAGACAAATAGATTGGATAGGTGATAGATACATGATAGGGTTAGGTAGATAGATAGATGATAGAAACATACACACACACATACACGCATGAAAGGTAATTAAACACATACATACATATGGACAAGCGATACAATCAGAAGGCCAGGCCTCGGCCTACCCTCCCAGCATTTCTCAGTTTCACCTGCAGCCTGAGCTGTGTCCTTTGCCAACTTACACTGAAGTAACACACACCCATTTAGGATAAGCTGACACCATCCATAAGCGTAAGTTTGTCCATAAAGAACGAACTCCTTGAAGGCAGGCCCTCTATGCCTTCCAGTACCTGTCCCCATCCCCTAACTGGATGACAGGGGCTGGAACTGCCACATACATACCGACTGTGCACCCCAGCCTGCCAGTGAGGCTCCTGGCCACTCCTTAGGTGAGAAGCCTAGCGTGGAGGTGGGCTGAGGGACATCACATGAAGCGGATGCCACTCAGGGGGGTGTGGCCAGTGCCAAGGCCCTGCGGTGGGACTGTCTGCATCTCAAGGACCAGCAAGGGAACCAGTGAGGCCAGAACAGGTACACAGGAGGGGAAGAGTGAGGAGGGGATCTGTAGGATGAAAAAGGGAGGCCCTCCGGCAAGTCAGGGCCCCCGAGAGGCTGGAGAGAAAGCCCCTGCCTCCTTTCCTCGCCGTGCTGCCCCTGCACCCCACAGCAGCCAGCCGTGCCTGGGGCGACAGGGCCTGGGTCCATCAACCACGCAGCCCCCCGGGCTTCACTATGGGAGGCAGCAGTGTTCCACCGGCACTGTCCCGTAAGAGGCCACAGGTGACTGAGGTCAGGAAGCAGACCCACTCGTGGTCGGCCACCTGGTTCCCAGCAGGAACCCCAGGACGGAGATGTGATTCTCCTCACTTCACGGTTTGGGAAAAAGCATTCAGAAGTACCATTAGGTGTCTAGAATCTCACAGTTAACATGCAGTAGCAACTTCTGACACCAAAATTCTGGACTCTTTCGATCCCCCGGCCCCCGACGGTCCACAGCCTATCCTGCTGAGCCTGTCCCTGGGTCAGACTGGAATCAGTGAAGTTAGAGGAGCTTTTCCCTGGGGAGCTAGTCTAGCCCTACGCCTGGAGGATGGAGCAACCGAGAGCAAGTCGCCACTTCTAAGCCAGTTTCTGAGGTTTGATGTGCATGAAATCCCGCAACGGGAGAAAACTTCATTCTGGGGCTGTATCTGGAACCAAGCAGATGATACGCAGGGGACGGGACCCCGGATACACTGGATAGAAGCCCCTTGGCTGCCCAGGGAGCTCTGCCGTGAGCAGATAGCGAGGGGCACGCCCTACGCCCAGTGGAAGGGGCCTGACCATGCCCAAATACCGTGCTTGTCAGGAAGGTGACGTGTGATGTCTCTGTGAGTCTTTACTTGGAAGCAGAGAATTTATCTACTTTTGGGGCTAAAAAGCCAAAGTCTCCCTCTATCATCACAGTATATTTCATGCCTTAAGAATAACGGAGAGGGCTTCCCGGGGGCGCAGTGGTTGAGAGTCCGCCTGCCGATGCAGGGGACACGGGTTCGTGCCCCGGTCCGGGAAGATCCCACATGCCGTGGAGTGGCTGGGCCCGTGAGCCATGGCCGCTGAGCCTGCGCGTCCGGAGCCTGTGCTCCGCAACGGGAGAGGCCACAACAGTGAGAGGCCCGCGTACCGCAAAAAATAATAATAATAATAACTGAGAACCAACGTACAAAAGTTTCTTGAAGACAGTCCCTCGCTCATGAGAAACCCTGTATCCTGAGCTCGTGGAGGTCTAAAGAAGCCTCTCTACTTGTAGACCCCTGGCCCCCAGATCTGTGCTGCAAACGCCTTTTCTCCTGCTGTTTTGTAAGAAGAAGCTGTCCACCAGCCTTCCTGGGGAGGCTTCGGAGGCTGAGGGCTGCAGGCACCACCGCTCTCCGTAGACCCGTGCCAGCGCCCCGGGTGATAGCAGCCCAGCACCTGCCGTGTTCCTCCCAGTCTCCAGGGTGATGCAGCACCGTCCCCACCTGCCTCTGCCCTGCCCAGCCTCCTTCACCTGTGTCCCCTTTGGCACACGCTTAGCACAGCTCTCAACTTCTAAACGTGCTAAGAAAAATAAGGGCAAAGGGAAGAGACACAGGTGGAATCCGTGCTAAAGGTTAAACATACGAAAGGTAACCCACAAAGCCTGGGCTGCTCGAGGGGCTGCTTCTCCTTAAAGGTGCTGCTTGAGGCCCAAAGCTCATCTGCTTTGGGACCCCAGTGAAGTCACTGGCCTCCCTGATAAAATGACAGCTTTGGATCCAGCGCTTAGAAGGTCTGGTGCAGCCCTGTAAACCCTGAGTCCACGGATCCAAAACAGAGAGGAGGGAGCCATCCACCAGATAAAGAATTAGATGACCTGCCCGGGGGCTCTCTTGTTTAACATATTTTGCAAATTATTAAAACTCATTTACTTTCCTAATGGGGTTATTTTTATATTTGAAATAGATGTAGCAACAGCAATTCTGCAATCCTGTGGCCATCTTTCAAGAGAGCACAGTGACCACCGTGACATGTGCACGCCGACACAAACTTCTGTTATTAAAAGAGAACAGAGAGGGCTCCCCTGGTGGCACAGTGGTTAAGAATCCGCCTGCCGATGCAGGGGACACGGGTTTGATCCCTGGTCTGGGAAGATCCCACATGCCGCGGAGCAACTAAGCCTGTGCGCCACAGCTACCGAGCCTGCGCTCTAGAGCCCACGAGCCACAACTCCTGAGGCCCATGCGCCTAGAGCCTGTGCTCATCTGGGAAGATCCCACATGCCGCGGAGCAACTAAGCCTGTGCGCCACAGCTACCGAGCCTGCGCTCTAGAGCCCACGAGCCACAACTCCTGAGGCCCACGCGCCTAGAGCCCGTGCTCTGCAACAAGAGAAGCCACCACAATGAGAAGCCCGCGCACCGCAATGAAGAGCAGCCCCTGCTCGCCGCAACTAGGGAAAGGCCGCGCGCAGCAACAAAGACCCAATGCAGCCCAAAATAAATTAATTAAATAAATAAATAAAATTTTTTTTAAAAAAAAAAGAGAAAACAGAGACTGGTGCACCATTCGCCAAGACCAGGGGTAGCTCAGTCCAACACACTTGGTGACACTGGCCCAAGTATCGCTGGGAGAGAAATGCTTTGCCACTGATAACGGCGCCTTTCTAAGAGGGCAGACCGCTGGAAGGAAGGCTGGGGTTCAGACAGGCACTCCACCGTTTGGGAGCAGACGCAGGGCGGCCACGTACTTCCAAACAACAGAGGGAGAGAACAGTGGGGTCCTGGGGTCCTGGCGGGGACTACCAGCGTGAAAAGGCCACTGGAAGCTCGCGGGGGACGAAGGCCAAAGCACGTGTCCAGAGTGGGAGGGCAGCTGCTCCCCGGGCGCACACCCTGTGGGCCCCGCCCGGGCTGAGTAAAGACAGGCACCCACGGTGCCCGGAGGGGAGGTGGTCCCCTGCGCTCACAGACGTGCGTGGTGTATGGGGCAGAGGAGGAGGCGGGATCCTCATCCACTGGGCAACACCACCTCCCAGGAGCTGCTGGCTCCCCAGGGTGGGTGGGGCTCCGGGCCCCCGGGCCCCCAGCTGACCTGAGGCTTACTTGGTTCAGTCAAACATCCTGCACCACCTCAAATCTACAGCCGAACCTCTGCTACCCTGACAGGATGCCAAGAATTACTAGGGGCCCTTGTATCTTATACTTTTTCAAGGAAAAGATGTAGTCGATGCATGACAGCAAACGAACACCCTGAAGGCCTTACTCTGGACGCAGAATGTGCGTCGAAGGCTTTGGAGGAGGGTGCTGCAGTCACAGCCAGCAACCGTGTCCAGGCCGAAGGACGCCAGGCTCCGTGTCTCCAGTAATCATCCATGAGAGGCGATCGCTGGCTTCCTATAGGCTTCCACGAAAAGTGCTTAACAAATCCAACGCGGCAACGACACAGCACCAATGCCACATCGCCAAGGGCCCCAGCAGAGCCTAGGGGACAACCTGAAAGGCTTATGTGAGGGATCGGATTCAGGGTGCAGAGACAACAGCTGCTATAGGCCATGTGCCCCATCACCCTCCAACGCAAAGGGCAGGAAAGTGGAAGGGAAGACATTCGGAGTAAGCCCCACTACACAGCAAGTAAGCAGTGCGGCCTGGGCTAGAACCACGCCCACACTGCTCACCATGGCCACCCTCCGGGCATCTCCCGGAGTCCCTTCCGGCCCTGGCGGCTGTGAACGCAGGGCCACACAGGGACAGCCGGCTGACCCAAGGCCAGGGTTAGCCACATAGGCTGTCCCTGCATTACTAGGCCCTGCTCTCCTTCAGATGAAGGCCTCTAAGTACAGGTAACAGAACCTGAATGCTCCAGCTGTGTGACCTTGAGCAGGCAGGATGCCCTCTCTGTGCCTCATGCTCCTTACCCATAACATGGTCTGATAACTACAGCAACCTTCTCTGCAAGGTTGTTGTAGAGTTAAAGCAGCACCTGTCACAGACCCAGAACAGGGCCCAGCACAGAGTAAATGCATTAATAGCATTTACAGAGACCTATTCTCATGTGTTTTCTGGGAAAGCATGAAACGGTGTGAAAGGAAAATGAGAACAGAGAAAGCAGTGCCTTAATGAGAACCACTCAGGGGTCAGTGAACGCACGTCGGCAGAGGAGGGGAAGCCACGGACAGTTCCCCGTGAAGACACAGCAGCACCCATCCCTGTCACAAGCACACTTACACACACACACACACGGTGGACAAATCAAGCCTGTGTTGCAGGGGTTGATGCTAATGCAGCGTTCTCATGTCCCCTTGCCACAGGGTGAAGGGTGGGGACTGGCCTGGCTCAGGAGGCCCTGGGTGAGCCCCAGCCCAGCAGCCTACCTCATGGAGTCTCCCTCACTCTCCATCCTCACCTCGCAGCCCTCCTTTCAGTTCTCCCAACACATTCGCTCCCTCCTGCCCCAGGGTCTTTGCACATGCTCTGCACCCACTTATTCAAGCCCCACCTGCAGCTCGCAGCTCAGATGTCATCTCCCCAGCAAAGGGGCCCCGTATGCATGTTCTGTCTACCTTGGTCTTCTCGACCGCACTGACCTCAACTTCACAGAAACAACCAGGGTGTGAATTCTTGTCTAAGCTCTACATTCCCCCCTTGAAGACACAGCAGAGGCACTGGCGGCTGGCTCCCAGATGCAGCTCAGCCCTGGGAGCGGTGCCCTGAAGGCAGCAGGCAGCAAAACACAGAGACCTGCAGGATGAAGGTAGGAATAAACCAAGCACTCATTTCAAAGATTCAGAGGGGTGATCTGGCCATGTTAAGAGGCGGGGGGGGGTACTGTTTTACATTTCAGTAACGAATATCTACCTAGCTTTATTTTTAGGATAACAAAAATAAATGGGGGGACTTCCCTGGTGGCGCAGTGGTTAAGAATCCGCCTGCCAATGCAGGGGACATGGGTTCGAGCCCTGGTCCGGGAAGATCCCACATGCCGCACAGCAACTAAGCCCGTGCGCCACAACTGCTGAGCCCACGTGCCACAACTACTGAAGCCTGCACACCTAGAGCCCATGCTCCACAACAAGAGAAGCCACTGCAATGAGAAGCCCACGCACCACAACGAAGAGTAGCCCCCGCTCACCACAAGTAGAGAAAGCCTGTGCGCAGCTACGAAGACCCAACGCAGCCAAATAAATAAGTAAATAAATAAATGTATTTAAAAAATAATAATAAATACATGGGGTACATTTACTATTTAAGTGGCTTAAACGGACTCATCATCTAAAAGAATAGCAGCTGAAGAGTAGCAACTCTCTGCACCGCCCCAAGGTTACAACATATGGAATCAATGAAAGGGGAGTGGTTGGTTATTAGGAAGAAATTTTCCATTGAAGAGCCAGGTGGTGAAGCACCAACTTCAGACAACCCAGTGACCATAAAGTACAGCCTGTCCCCACAGACCGTCAAATGTGGGTTCTTCTCACTGGCTGGGTGGGACTCATATGCTGCGCCCACCCGGGTCCTGGCTACTGTGACACACGTTCTCACCAACAGGATCCTCCAGATCACCCTGTGGAAGCGTTTGGTGAGATCCCCGCAAGACGAAACCGGAGCAGAGGCCTTCCTCTCCAGGCACACTGCCGACCATACCGGGGAGCTGGTCGCAGCTCTCACCAGGCTCGCTCCCCGCACCCGCTCACGGGGAGAAGGGTGGCACTGGGATCCCTGGGCTGGAGCAGGTGAAGACTGCACCCCTGCTTCCCACCTCCCCTCGCCCCCTCTGGCTTTCGGGTGAAGAGCAAAGAAAGAAAGACCTTTAGCGAATGCCATACCGGGAACTTGCCAGGGCCTGAGGACACATCAAGGATGCCAGCTTCCCCAGAGTTGCCGGACCTGTGTGCTGGTCCCAGCCATGCTGACCAGCCCCGAAACTTGCGTTGTGAAAGGTCTTATAAAAAGGAACAAAAGGCACGTTGCATAACCACAGCCAGATTCACAAGGAAGCACGGGACTTGGTGGCAGTGCACAGATGTCACCACCAGGCTGGGGACTGGGGAGGGGGCTCCATTAAGATCAGCTGAACATCTCTGTACATTCTGTGTTTGTTTCTCCAGGAAAATGGAGTTAAAAGTACATTTAAAAACTTTTTGAGGGACCTCCCTGGTGGTCCAGTGGTTAAGACTCCACGCTTCCACTGCAGGGCACATGGGTTCGATCCCGGATCAGGGAACTAAGATCCCGCTTGCTGCGGGGCAGAGCCACAAAAAAAAAAAAAAAAAAAAAAAAAAAAAAAAAAATAAAGAAA
>NW_020171804.1:2486661-2488550 GCF_003031525.2 Neophocaena asiaeorientalis asiaeorientalis
AAAAAAAAAAAAAAAAAAAAAAAAAAAAAAAAAATTTGAAAGGCAACAGCTACCCACATCCAGTTCAAATATAAAGGCATTCATTTGTTCACTCACTGCCCGGATAGCAGGGTGCAGGGGTGATGTGCACCTGCTTTGGAATCCTAATGCCTAGGTGAGGCCCCAGCTGTCTGACCTTCAGAAATTACCTCTCCGTTACTCAGTTTTCTCATCTGGAAAGTGGAGGTATTGGGAGGATTAAATAAGGAAACACGTGCAGAGCTAAGAACAGCACCTAGCAGGTAGAAAGTGCTAAATGAATATCAGCTTTGCACCCAATCCTCGTATTCGGGCACCAGGCAGGGATTGGCCCCTGAAACGCAACTTCCCCACAAGCCCACATAAAACACAGTAACCACCCAGGACCACAGCACCATTCAAAGAAATAAGACTCTGGGGAAGAAATCTTCCCAAAGTCAGACAGCCAGCAGGACACCGTTCCCTTCCAGAACGAGAATACCAGAAAACAAATTCATTATCAGGACTGCCCACCTTAAGAAGTTTTTTAGGATTGCCCACCTTAAGAATTCCTTTCTTAATGCTCCTACAGGTGACCAGTGATTATGATGAATTACTAGAAAATACACACCCCTCTTAAGTTAGGAAACTAAGGTAACCCCCAAGCTCAACTATGAGAAGCAAGGTTTTGTTCGCACTGAGATTATGTCTGTGCTTATTCGTCACCAAATAATCAGAATTCTGAGCTGCGTAGGCTGGTCTGAACCATATGTAACCCCGAGGCTGATGAAGGAAGGGAGGGAGGCGTCCCCAGGGCAGGAGGGTGGAGACAGTGCTTTCACAATCAAGTCCGATGTCCCCAGAGGGGTTGATGGGCAGAGGTCCTCAGCTCCTGCGGTGGCCGCCCCCAGGAAGCAGAGGGCGGGGGGCCAGGGTCAGGGCTCGGTGCTCCACGCGACTTTCACTGCCCCATCACCACCCAGTGAGGACAGGGGCAAACAGAGGAGAGACGCCAGGGACAGACTCGGTGCCAAGTGCAAGTGGAGGCCCTGCAGATCCCTCTGGGGAGGAACTCACTGTGCTGCGGAGGGGCACAGCCAGTTTCTCCTTGCAGAAGCAGCTCCCTCCTCGCGCCCTGTTCCCTCCCTGCCACTGGCCTGATGCAGACGGAGGAGTGGTGACAGGAGGGGCGGCTGGGAGCGCAGTCTCAGGGCTGCAACACAGGGGCCCCAGCCCCACAGCGGAGCAGAGGGCTCAGTGACAGCACGTAGGCCTGTGCTCAGGGCAGGGACGCGGGCTCTGGCTGAAGGCTCCTGCCAGGGCCCTGCAGGGACCGGAGAGGGACCAGGAAGGACCACACAGGGCGGGGGGCCGCGTCCTGCTGGCACTGCCGAGTCCCACCTCCCTGGGGTGCAGAAAGGTTAGGCCCATCCTCGTAAGTTCCCCCAGGAAACTTGCCAGGGTTCCTGGGAAGGCAGGTGTCCCAGAAACTAACAGGTGCGTGCCCACCCGCCCGCCTGCCCTCCTTCTGTCCTTTTTAATTAGCACAAAACCAAGAAACAAACACACAAACGAAGTCAAAGTACATAGCTGGACCAGAAAGAAGAAGCAGGCGCCATAATACCTCCATAAGCTCCTGAACTGTCACGCTCCTTGGGCTCCGAGTTTCCAGGAGGCCAAAAGGAAAAAGGAGGTGGTGGCTGGACACACGTCAGACCGTGGGGAAAACCGTGGCTGAACAGGTGGCCCAACCTGAGGCTGGATTCAACCTGCTCACGGGACACCCGGAGCACAGGAGGAAGGACAGCCAGTGCCGGGCCAGGAGCGGCCGAAAACCAGAGCCCCATCCCCCACTTCAGAACCAGAGCCCCATCCCCCACTTCGGAACCAGA
>NW_020171804.1:2488606-2576522 GCF_003031525.2 Neophocaena asiaeorientalis asiaeorientalis
GGGGCCCCATCCCCAGCTTCAGAACTGCCCTCCCCTCCCCAGCTGTCTACCCTGGAGGCTGTCTGATGGATTTCATTTTATGAAATGGTCAGATATGTTCCTTAAATTGCGAGGGAGATTCATGTAGGCCCATTTTATAATTACATCTAAACAGGCATTCTTTTATTTTTTATCAATTATTCCGTAACAAGGACATTTCATTTCTTCCCATAGAGGACCATGGGGAGGGTTGTGGGAGGCTCTCACAGCCCTGTCCCTGGAAGGATGGCCAGGGGGTGGAGGGGTCCGCTCTGGAGGAAACCACGTGGGTTCTCCTTCCAGGCCAGACGCAATGGAGGCCCCGAGCTGAGGGGCTCCAGTTTCTGTCTTAGGCCAGCTCGGTCCCCACAGGACGGCAGGGGCTTCCTGAGAGGGGCCGCGGGGGTGAAGGGTAATCGGGCCACCTGTCCCTTTACCTGTCACGTCAGCAGGATTTTTAACTCTGCTGAGCATCGGTTCTCACGTCTGTGAAATGGGTCAACGATGGCAGCCTCCTGGCTCCATGAGAGGACCGGAGAAGTCCAGAGGCACCTAGCCCCGTGTCTCATGGCGGTATCGGCTCAAAGCCAGACTCTTCACCATCGGGGCCCCAGACGGAGAGACAGTCCTAGCCCAACTCCCGCATTTCACGCGTGAGAGACGTGATTGGGAGGGGAAGTGCACTCTGGTGGGGGAGCAGACGGGGCCAGGTATGGTGCCCCAAGGACAGGCTGTTTACTCCTTACTCCATGGTGATGGAGAACACGCCAAGCCTGGGGATCCAGCTCTCGAAGACACCATCAAATTCCCAACGGGAGCATTCTCGGTGCCAGCCAGGGATATGAGCAGCCCAGGAGTGACCTGCAGCCCCAGGAGAGACCAGACGCACTCTCTAGAAAGTAAGGACCTGTGTGATTATCGCTGGGGTCGTGTCACTCATCCTGGGAAGGCGAGAGCTCTCTGCAGAGAGAGGGCTTCAGCAGCCGTGATGTGAGGCCACTCCGGGTGGTGCCCAGTGGGGCAGTGTCCTGTCCTGCAGGCCCATCCTGCGCCAGTGCCCAAGCTTCCCACCAAGGATGGCCCCACTGAAATCCAGGGGTCCAGAGGAAAAGGCAGGCCCCCTTTCTGAGAACATCTCTGAAATGGTGTTCCCTTTTTATAGGTGAGGATATTTCCCACATTTAAGTTGCTTAAAATGAAACAGAGAGGTAAATATAAGACTGTGAATGTGGAATTAAATGCTGGGTGACAATGGATCACATTCAAGAAAAGACAGGGACTTCCCTGGTGGCGCAGTGGTTAAGAATCCGCCTGCCAATGCAGGGGACACGGGTTCGATGCCTGGTCCGGGAAGATTCCCACATGCCGCAGAGCAACTAAGCCCATGCGCCACAACTACTGAGCCTGCGCTCTAGAGTCTGCAAGCCACAACTCCTGAGCTCGCGTGCTGCAACTACTGAAGCCCACGCACCTAGAGCCTGTGCTCCGCAACAAGAGAAGCCACCGCAGTGAGAAGCCCACGTACCGCAACAAAGAGCAGCCCCCGCTCGCCGCAACTAGAGAGAGCCCACGTGCAGCAATGAAGACCCAACGCAGCCCCCCCAAAAAAAAAAATTTTTTTTTTAAATAAATAAATAAAAGACAAACACATGTTCAATTAAAATGGAAGATGAGTCTTGGCTGGAGCAGCTGGGAAGCCACGTCAAAGTTTGGGACCTACTGCTCACTGATTGGAATTAAACTCTGTCTTGCCCTCCAAGAACCAAATAAATGAGGTCACACCATAACTGACTGGCCCCCCCACCAATCAATAACCGTATGGTCACTCCATTCACTCTGGAAGACAAATGCCTGCTACCCAGGGCTGCCCACTGAATGCTCAGAGCCAGCCTCCACCATCCTGTACTGCCTCATCCACCAACCAGCCCACAGACTACCACGTCTGCTGGCTTCTGTCGCTGCCGAGTTTAAGGAAACCTTGTGCAAACCACTGAAACGTGAGCCTCAAAAGAAAGAGATCTGTTGTTGCTACAAACACGGGTGGGTGTTCACGTCCCCGGAAACGCACAGTCATCAGAGCTCTCGACCTAACCAGGTTGTGTAAAACCCAAGCAAATCCGGAGGACTGATGTGGTCAGATCATCTCCTAAGTCTCCTTAAGCTTTCATAACACTTGGAGGGAAGTTTAGAGGACTCATTGTGGGTGTACATTATGGAAAAACAGGACAGGGGAGCCTCAGCCACTGGACTGAACTCAAAGACAGGGCTATCAATACACCGAAGACATACGGCGACTGTTGTTGTGTGTGTCGACAACTGCTGTCTGTGTCGACACAGTTAAATACTAAAGTGAGTCACGGTCAGGATTCTGCGGGTTAACTGACAGGTCAATTCAAGAACCACCTACACATTCCGATCATTTTTAATGACAGGTCTGACTGAATGTGAAAGCAAATCGATGACATGTGACAGTCCTTCTCATGACTGTTATTACATGGAGAAGAGAAATGGTTAAAGCCACTTACCCCAGACCCTATTCGAGCCCAGACCCATCCTAGTGTCTTCCTTGCACTATCTCTCATGACCCATATGGCGGCCCCCTGAGCCGGGAACCCTTACCATCCGAACTTTGCCAAAAGGGAGCTGAGAACCAAATGCCCAAAGTCACCCAGCCAGTGAGAAGCAGCGATGGGACTCAGCTCAGAGGCCACCATGTCTGCTCCCAAACCTTTTTACGCCAAATGCATAAGAGGTTCCCAGCTCTCACTCACCACGGTGGGCCGCCAACTTCCCGACTACCCTAGCACCCCAAAAGCCAAGACCGCTCAGCCCTCCACCACGGATTCCTCCCAGCTTGGCCTCTCCTCCTGCCCGCCTCTCAGGTTTGTATGAGAATTGCCCACTGCAGGTTCGTGGGGAGGCAGCTGGGAAGTGGGCTAGGGTCTCTTCTTTCTGATGGGCAAGTGAGGGGAAAAGGTCTGAGGACCCCTAATCAATGACTAATCAACTGGGGACTCCCCTGGTGGCACAGTGGTTAAGAATCTGCCTGCCAATGCAGGGGACACAGGTTTGAGCCCTGGTCTGGGAAGATCCCACATGCCACAGAGCAACTAAGCCCATGCGCTACAACTACTGAGCCTGTGCTCTAGAGCCTGCGAGCCACAACTACTGAGCCCACGAGCCACAGCTACTGAAGCCCACCGCACCTAGAGCCCATGCTCCACACAAGAGAAGCCACCGCAGTGAGAAGCCTGCACACCGCGACGAAGAGTAACCCCTGCTCACCGCAACTGTAGACAGCCCGTACATCGCAACGAAGACCCAATGCGGCCAAAAGTAAATAAATAAATTTATAATTAAAAAAAAAACTAATCAGCTGTAGTTCATTCAAGGTTGTCATGTTCTAAAAAGTCACCATGACATTGGCCGGCCTTCTTGTGCCTATGAGCAACAGCCACTGTAAACAGAAATCACTAACAAAAAGAAAAAAATGTGGCACTAAAAGAAATATACCTTGAAAAGGACACCTGTTTATTGATACTATTAGTCTGAAGCCTGAAACAAGAAGGCACCTTGTAAACCCCTGCTCACCGCAACTGGAGACAGCCCGTACATCGCAACGAAGACCCAATGCGGCCAAAAGTAAATAAATAAATTTATAATTAAAAAAAAAACTAATCAGCTGTAGTTCATTCAAGGTTGTCATGTTCTAAAAAGTCACCATGACATTGGCCGGCCTTCTTGTGCCTATGAGCAACAGCCACTGTAAACAGAAATCACTAACAAAAAGAAAAAAATGTGGCACTAAAAGAAATATACCTTGAAAAGGACACCTGTTTATTGATACTATTAGTCTGAAGCCTGAAACAAGAAGGCACCTTGTACAGCCTCAGCTGGTGACGTTCCCACAGGCAGCTCAAAATTTTTGCCCTTCTGCACACATCCCTGGACAACCACGGAATCACAGTGAGTGTTGATTTGTGGATTACAAATAAAGTTTAGTAAATAGGCAAGTTTGCAAACATAAAATCCACAAACAATGAGGTGTGACTGTAAGTTAATCTTTTTAAATTTGTAGGTGATTCAATCTTCGATTCACTTAAGAACTATCTGGAAAACTTCCCAATTCTAATGTCCCCATATTTGTCACAATAACATTATGAAAAGAATCATAACCACAGTATCCAGTCATAGTTGTAAGCTTATGTGATATCATTTTTTTATACCAAGGGTGCCTTATGCTCCTTGGGAAGCGAAGCCCTGGAGTTCTCCTTCCTCTGTGTTTTTTTTTTTTTTTTTTTTTTGGGTACACGGGCCTCTCACTGTTGTGGCCTCTCCCATTGCGGAGCACAGGCTCCGGACACGCAGGCTCAGCGGCCATGGCTCACGGGCCCAGCCGTTCCGCGGCATGTGGGATCCTCCCGGAACCCGCGTCCCCTGCATCGGCAGGCGGACTGTTAACCACTGCGCCACCAGGGAAGCCCTCTCCTTCCTCTTTGGAAGGTAGAGGCTGACAGGTTGATGCTGCCACGCTTCCTTCTGAAGACATGCACTGTCTCTGCCAGAGCTTTGTTTCCACCTGAGGACTTCCGACGCCATGCACTGAGCCGCTTGGAGCGTTTTCTAGACAGAGACCCTGAAGAAGCTGGTTCTGTGTTCTAGAAAGCGGACAAAAGGACTACAACATCGTCTCTGCAGGAGGGAGAGGACAAGGGCATCAGGAGGTGAGAGACTGTTCCCAAGAGGAAGGGATCTCGGTGAGGCAGCCCAGCCCCACCCCCTCTCCGTCCCCCTAGGCTGCAGCGTCCTCAGTCATCCCCACGCCCAAGCTCGCACAGCCCGCCAGGCGCTCGCTCAGAGTGGCCGCACCCCTGGAAGACATCTCCTCGTAGAGCTGGTGCTCAAACTTCAGCTGACAGCACAGTCACTCGGCAGGCTTAGGAAAAGAGAGATCTGGGGTCAGGGGTGGGACCAGAGGATTTGCGTTTCTAAGTTCCCAGATTCATGCTGCCGCTGTTGTTCTGAGATCACACTTTGAGAACCACTGACTAAATAAACTATCTGTGCATTGCTTGGTTTGGACTAAAACCTTGTTATCACATACTCTGCTGGCTTTGCTAAAGCAACCCTCGCTGTCGTTTTCACTCAGTCCCCCAATCTCCCAATCACATTCGGAATGACCACTGCAGCAGTGCTGTCAGCCTCTACTTGAATATCCCCAAGGACAGGGAGCTCACCGCCTCATCCACTTCCAAGTCCATTTTTAACTCTTAATTTCCCAAAGTCCTTTGTCACATTGAGTCTGAATCTGTGCTCACTCAACGTCTGTACCTCGGCCACGAGCAAATCATATTGAAGTCAATCCCTCTGGGGAGGAAGATGTATGATTTTCCCAAAGAGAAGAGTAAGAATGCACTTGGCTAGTTTGAAACTAACTTCATGTAGAATGGTCGCTTTAAAAAGGCTTTATGCCATTTTAGAAAACAATGTATCTATCACCTCTGTGTCCTGTGCTGAGGAACTCAGCAGGTTTTCAGTGAAGCATTTCATCAAGCAGACACAGTGTCCTTTCAGATGTCAACTAGTCAGGAGGCCACACTGGCCGCTGGCGGGCAAGCCTTGAGCCCTCAGGTACTGGAAGATAACTGGGCAGGATGGGGAGCTGGCAGCGGATCTCGAAACATGGTGGGCGATTCATATGATGAAACAGTTACTGGCCACTGGGTCTCAATCACCAGCCCACCCTGAGCTCTGTGCCTATATTACTTGCGTCCTGCACTATAACCCTGGGATGTGGAGACCAGGGTCCTGAGCTTCAGGTACCACCGGCTTCCAATCCCTGCAGCTCCTCACTGAATCACTGTAAAGCCAAACCCAAACGTCACATCACTCGATCTGACAAGGATTTCAGTACCTTTGGAATGAAGACTTTTTAAAAAATACAACAAAATACCAGTATCATTAGCAATTTGTTCCTTAATGTAAGCAAATACGAAATCATGTTTGTACACAAATATGGAATCAATGTTCAAATGTCCCTGTCTCACAAGTTTTGTTGCGGTTTTGTTGTTTCACGGTCTGATGGTTTGAATCAGGACCCACATCAAGTCTTACAGTGTTTACTTAACCTGTCTCTTCATTTCCTCGGAGGAGCACAGGTTCCTCCTCTTCTTGCCATGTATTTGAAAACAACTGGGCTTCTTTTTACCCAGTAGAATTTCCCCGTTCTGATTTTGCTGACCCCTCTGGAAAGATTTTTCAGATCGCTCTGGCCCCGTATTTCCTGTAAGCTGTGGGTGGGTCTGGGCTTGGTGTGATTCTGGTTTGATTTCTGCCGGGGACTCGGCCAAGAGGCGGCCTGTCCTTCACGTGAGGCCCACGTGACCCCAGCAGCTTCCTTTTTGTGAACAAGGAGGTTACAGAAGGTCACAGCCTAGAGCCAGCTGTTCAGTTGTTAGTGGTCTGAAACATGGCCCGTTCTAACGCTATCATTTTCTCAACATTTGTTAGCGGAATTCCTCACCAAATTAAACTTCCTCCCTTCATCTATTTTTAACTCTGAGGTACAGTTCGTACAAGAAAAGAAGGTCCAATGCTTGACCGCTCCTCCTCATCCGATTTCACAAGTTGGTCCCCTAACGTCTCACCAAGGGTAACTAACAAAGTTTCGCTGCTTGTTTAAGTAAGCGCTTTTTAAAGTCCGTCGTATAGGTCAGAAAATGACGTCTCGAAGTCACAAAGCTAACAGCCGTTACAACGCCGATTCGGGAAATGTCTGCACTCGGGGGATCGCTCCAGACCCAGTTCCGGAGACAGGCCCCTGTGTCCCAGCGTTCCTTGGGTCCCAGGAGAGGGCCGGGGAGGAGGGCCCTAGGGCATATAGAACTTGGAGAAGAATCTGACTCCACACCCCTGGGCTCCCAAAATGACAGCCAGGGTCACTCGCCCCCCTGCCATTGCTCCCGGGCAGAGACTTAAACTTGGGGGAGTTTGCCGCTGTGTGCATTTTTTAAGGAGTTCTCCTCTTGCAGGTAAAAATACACTCAGGTAATTCAAGTGCTATGGCAACATGACGCTTCTCCTTCGTCCCAATCCGGGGCATTAAAAAAATAAGCAGTTGTTTTTCCCCTTCAATAGTTACTGCTATTTCCACCACTGATCACACAGGACCATTGTCTTCAAGCATCCCTCCCACACTTAAAACCTGTGACTGCTGCGGAACCAGTGTCATAAAAGAAAAGAAACAACACTCAACCTGCGTTTTCTTATCCACTGCAGACTTCCAGCCTTCGGACCTGGGGACACCCCAGTCATTCCTTGAAAACATTTCCCAAGGCCCTTCCCTGGGAAGGAGCTGTCACGCTGGAAGCTGCAGGCCCTGGCGAGCTGACCGCTGTCACCCCAGAGCGCTGGGCACGGGGGCCCAGGACGAGGATGGACATGGATGATGGGCAACCCGAGCCAGAGTGGTGGCGATGCCACGCCGTGTGTGCCACACCTGGCGGTGGGTGTGCAGGGGATGCCGACGTCTGACACAAGGACGGGAACAGACACGGGGAAGCAATCGCTGGAGTGACCGTCTGCAGCCGGGGTGGGTTTTAATCTTTAGCCGGGCTCCATGCTGCCCTGGATGCAGGCTGACCCTGAGTTCACGTGTCCCCTGCAGCCTTCTCGTCACACCTGCAGGCGGGCCTGGCGGCCAGCAACAACACGTAGCCACCAGCTTTCAGACCCCAGCTACAAAGGGGGTGGCTTATGGTGGGGGGTTTTCTTAATTGTCCCTCCTTCTCAGAAGGTCCCTGAACTGAAACTTAAGGAAAGGCTCCTGGTGGCCGACCTGGAGTTCCCACTAAGGAATTGCAAATGCCGGGCCTCTTCACCGGGCCACCTTCCCAGAAATCCTGACAATTCCACCCGCAAAGGTGAACAAAGCCAGGGGCCTGGATGTTATTTCAGGTGAGGGAGGGAACGGTGAAATCAAAGCTAGTGTAGACCCAAGTTTGGCCTGGGGTAAGGAAAGGCTGGAGGCAAGTACCTCCTTCCTGGAAATCTATGGGAACCCACACCCAGCTGTGGGGATGGCCCAGGGCCACGTTTAGGAGAGGTGCTGACAGCAGCTGCAGCCAGAGGCCGGGCAAAGGTCAGGGCCCCCTTCCCGGAACGCGAACTGGCTGAGCTCTGACCAGTCTGGCCTGGGTCCCGCTGATTCCTGGAAGGAATGGAAGGGGGTCTTCCCACTCCCACTGCGGCCTCACCCTGACTTAATGCCAGTCCAGCACCCCAACCTTCACAAAGGACTCTGAACTGAGAAAAGTACAACAAATGAGCAATTGAGAAATGAAGTAACGAAGTCATCAGCCCAGCCCAGGAGCCCGGCCTGCTCTGAGATGCCCTGGAGGGGCCGGCGGGCATCTGGATCACCAGTGCACGGGAACCTCAGGAACAGGGAGCCCCCGGGCCGCATCTCAACTCAGTTGTTCAGCTTTTCCTCAACACTCCTCACTCTTCCCCCAAGTTGTAAACCCCCGGGCACTCCTGTCCATCCGTACTTGCCGAACACACAGAAGCAGCCAGCGTGTGCCCCCACTCGGGTGCAGGAGCTGCGGAAATAGGGCGTGAGGCTGTCAGCGAGCAAACACAGAGCCTCCAGCAGCACTGCAGGGCTAGAACACCCTGCCTCTCCAGCGGAGATGGCGCCACAGCTCTGGCCTCACACCTGTCCCTCCACTTCTAGTTCTTGCCCCAGCCCTCCGAGTCCAGCTTCTCCCATCCTAACTGAGACTTACAGTCTCCACAGGCCCCTTCAGTGATCCTCCATGGGGCTCCTCAGATGACCCATCCCTGTGTAGACAGGTTACTTGGAGCACAGCTATCAGATGACTTAGTTTCAAGGTTAAACTCTGGGAATGCAGCATCGTTTATACTTCTATTTCTGGGTCTCACCCGGCTTTTACCAAAAACATAGATGTTAAGTTTGGTTCTCTTGACCGAGTGGAAGACTTGGACTTTGATCCAACAGGATTCTTGAGACTTTTTCTCTACTTCCTAAAGATCAGAGAGATTAAAGAGCAAAGGAAATTTGCAAGTCTCTGTTGGCCTGAAACAAATTAATATCATTGTGATTCTGGTCAAATATGTTCTTATGAGATATACAGCCTCTGAAGGGGCAGCTGTGTGTCCCAACGTGTGTGTGCGTGCAGTAAACAGCTGACTCAAATTTCAGAAGCTATTCTTATACAACCTCTTCTCCAGTGGGAGAGACCACAATGGCCCAGCAAGACAATAGGTGTGTGCGTGCCAGCCGCCAGGTGAGGGCCTGCACCTGCGTCCTCGCCGGAGGCCGGCAGTGCCCTAACCGCCTCCTGCACGTGGCCCCGAAAGGCCGAAAGGCAGACACACGGCCTCTTTCAAGGACGGCGGCTGCTCTGAAGAGAATGCACCTCTCAGACGCAAAGCAGCGCGGGGCTTCCGTAGGGCTGGATGCTCTGGGGAGGTGGCTGTGTGCTGCCCGTGGGTGTGACTCACACACGTGGACTCACAGTGTCCCAGCGAAAGCTGCACTGGCACCTGGGAAAGAGTTTCCGTTGGTGCCCCGATATGAATCCACTCCCTTGGGTATCAGTGGAAAGGCAAAGATAAAATGGAAAAACAAACAACACTGCCCCGACGTCAAAAAAAAGCTGTCAGGCCGAGTACAGAGCTCCACGAGGCCTGTGTTGTGGAAAGATCCCACAATCAATCCACCGACCACCAGCTGGAGGCTCTCACGCCACCTACAGCCTGACCACAGGCTCTTTTCCATGGGCTTACTGAGTTCCTCTAAGCCTCCAAACGAGGGATGACAAGAATCAAGGTCTTAGAAGTGCCTGTCAAGGTGCCATCACCCTCCCGCAGCAGAGGGCATGCTCTGGAACCGATCAAACTGGTTCTCTCCCAGCAGATGGCAAGAGAACCACCATCAAAAACAAAACACAAACAGCAGAGGCTGCGGGAACTGAGACCTGTTATCGCCCTCTTGAAATCACCGAACAACAAATGAGGCTTTTCCCCGCTCACTGTGTACTTTCCTTGTGCCAGAGCCGGAGTTAAGAATCTTCACACGTTATTTCATCCCGTCCTTATCAGCGAGCTGCGAGGAAGGGGGTCGTAGCCCCACTGTACCGAACAGGGAAGTGGAGCCCAGAAGCAAGAGGGCTCAGTTCAAGGTCACTCCGCTCTCCTGTTGTCACAGCCCGCGTGGGACCCTGACCTGACTCTAGCCCCACATAATCACTGCTGTATTCTGTGCTATACGTGCGTGTAGATCTATAGAAACATCTAGAACATAGACATGACTCAGTCTTAAAGAGCCTGACCACCTCTCCCATCACTAACGATCATGGTTACCTAGAAAAACGGTGATGCATCCACTGTACAGCCCAGTAGACCACGTTCCGTGCAAGTCCCACAGGTATGACCCAAACAGGCAATAAAGCATTGGGTCCCCTTGCCTGTTTCTAAACGCCATGCCAATGGGTACGGCCACATAATGCCAACGGGTGTGATAAGCTGCCCTTCAGAGCTTGTATCCAACGTGCCTCTAAAACAATAATTCATCTCGATCTGGACACAGGCGGGAGCATTTCTGTGCAGCTGTGGTTCAGCACCTTTCCCAGACGCGGTCAACACCCTGCATAACTTCCCACATGGCACTTTCTCCACTGAGTTGCCTTTTCCCTCCTTGTCGATAAGGCACATACCAATAATGTGATTTCCTTTTTACACTGGCTTCCAGGAATCTCGGAGGCCTGTTTGCACGTTTCATCCGCTCAGTTAACATTTACAAAGGGAGGTTTGACTCCCAGACCTTTTTCTCAGCCCCACTGCCTGCCATTTTTAGTCGAACTTCACGCCCACTTTTTAAGGCATCGCAATAAAACAGAGGATCTGCTACCAGAAAAGGCCTAGAAAAACGAGCATGGGAAAAACAGCCCAGGGTTCAGAGCATGACAACCACATGAAGATTCCTTGATTCCTGTGTCCCAAACACCCCAGGTGGTCACAGAGGTGCCTTGCCCGGCAAAGACTCTCACAGAGCATAGCTTCAGCAGGTGCAGGGCACCTGTGCCATCAGAGGTACAGGAAGCAGGGAGGTGGGCGAAATCCCCACCAGGACTTTGGATTCTGTATATGGCGAAACCGGGGCCAAGGGCAAGGTGCCGCGTCCAGCCTGGGAAGCACAGAGGACGCACCTAGTAGATATCCTGGAGAAGGCGCCGGGGCACACCTGTCTCCTCTCCTCACAGGTGAGGCTGGGAAAGGCACACACTCCCCACACAGTGAGTCACTTCCAATTTGCAATAAGAGGGCTGTGGGCATCCTGTTGTCCTGAAAGTGCGCTGCGCCAGGTGTCCCGCAAGCTGCTGCCGACTCATTAACACCAGGCTTAACCCCCTCCAAGGGGGTAAGGAGGTGGGGGGCAAAGAAAACACCCAGAGGCACAATGACATTCAAAGAACATATCCATTTAAAAAGCAGACAAGAATAAAGATCTGCCAAAGTGAAAGTGTTATCACGGAGTTTACCTTCAATCTGATAGAAAGCAGGCATCGGTCAGAGCCTCTGCTCCAAAGCCACTGCATCGTGCCCTCCACAGACACCCTGGACACAAGTGCTTTGCCCACATCTCTATCACTAAGAAAATGAACGAGGAGCATCTTTGCATTACAGCAGGGGAAACTCGGGCTCAGGCAAATGAATCCCTGAAGTAATTATCGCTGATGGGAAAGGTAGTTCTTACAAAGGAGCGCGTGATTCACTCATCTTAAGGAAAGTGTGCAAACAGCTACTGCAAGGTGGTCCAGGGTCCCTACAGAGCTCTGTGAACAAAAGCTACAGCTCAAACAGAGGGAGAGGATCCTGGAGGAGTCGGGAGACTCCCCAAAGAGGGCACGGCAGGAAGGGCCCCAAGGAAATGCCAAGGACTTACCTGTTCCAGGTGGACTTGAGCACAGTGGGGACTCACCACCTAAAGAGAGAAGAAATACGGTAAACAGGTGGGTTCTCTCAAGAAAAAAAAAACGCAGTATCATGATCAAGTGAGGCTCCCAAACCTGAAACTACCTCTGACCACATTCACACAAAGTTTCGCATCTCAAGACAAAAAAGACCTAGCGTTTACAGAGTCCAGATTTTTGTTCACTTTTGTAAAGTCGGCATGCTTTTACAGAGAATGTCACGAAAACCATGGAGTCTCTCCCCAAGAGAAATGTCCATCACTCATAAATACAGGACTTCGTCTTTAATGTGGAAGACCGAGCAGACTCCCAGGTTAGGAACTTCTGACTAGGGCGAGCCCCTCTTCACCAGGTAGCAGGGGGAACGGGGGCCAGGAGAGGGAGCTGGGGGGGTCTTCCAGCTGCCCCAGGACCTCACAAACACGCTCAGGGCTCGCGTTCTCTACAAAACAGATTACCATTTCTAGAACCATTTCCACAAGCGGAACCAAAACCAGAGTCTAAATGTCGACGTTTCACTCTAGGCAGTGGGGAGGAGTCCCTTGGACTCCACCCCGGGCCCCTGCAGATGTGACCACGTTAAGAAAGACACACAGGCCAATGTGATGAGGCCACAGCTGCAATCACGCCAGAAGAAACACAGTTACAGGCACCTGGGACAACAGACCCAGTGGAGATAAAGACCCCAGCTCTGGAGACCCCGTCTTGGGTGGGACTTCCGCTCCACCACTTCCTCGCTGTGGGCCTTGGGCTCTAATCGCTCTGGGCCTTGGTTTCCCCCATTGGAGAACTGGAAGTTGTAAGAGCCTGTGGTGCCGAGAACAGGGGCTGACACAGGGCAGCTTCTCCTCTGGGGAACACGGTGCCCTCCCTGAGCAGAAAGGGCTGTCAGCAGGTGAGGGAATCAGACCTGCTTCCTGCAGTTCTGGAAGGCCAAGATCCTGGCACCTGCAAGCAGGATTCAGCTCCCCATAGCTGTGTCCTGGCTCTCCTCCCTCCGGACCACGTGTAGCCCCATCCTCAAAGAGTTTTCTAAAAATGTGTAATGGCAGGAGAACTCCCAGGGATCTGACTAATTGTCCTTGTGGGTTGCAGTGGGCAGCAGTGCAGCCTTGGTTCTTGCCATGCCAACTATTTATAGTCCTCCAGCTTGTCTTACAAAGTTCCTTAAGGAGCGTGATACACACTCATTCATTTGTCTGGGTCATATTATTACTCCACCAGGATTCTGACTCATGTTCTCGTCTGGGACAGGGGCCCTCTCTCCTGGCACCCCATCTTCTTCTCCCGTACCTGGCATACACTTAGCAGCCGCTCTCACTGTCCAGAATCACTGAGCTCATAGCTGCTTCACTTTACACTGGGAATTCTTAGGAAGCAGGAACAGTCTTTGGAAATCGAGGGAGCTACACACAGATGCACATAGGATGGTGCTGGCGGTCAGACAAGGAGCCCCTGTGGTCATGGAGCACGGTGATTAATTTTACCCTGTGTACAGTCCTCACGTGGTGCAGGCTTGTGTCCTGGGGCTTCACTAAACGCTTGACACACTGGTGAGAAGTGTGCAAGCCACCAGAGCTCCTGCCTTTGACAAATCGTTATCTGTATTCCACACAATGGAATACTAATCCAGCAATAGAAGGAAGTGAGCTGTCAGGCCATGAAACGATATGGAAGAAGCTTAAATACCTATTTGCGAAATGAAAGAAGCCAATCTGAAAAGGCGGCATACTATATGATTCCAACTTTGTGACATTCTGGAAAAGGCAAACTATGGGGACACTAAAAAGGTCAGTGGATGCCAGGTATCGGGAGAGGGATGAGATGGTGGAGCACGGAGAAGCCTTAGGACAGAAAAACTGTTCTTTGTGGTACTGTAATGGTGGGTGTGTGTCACTATACATTTGTTCAAATCCTAGAATGTATAGCACCATGTAAATTATGGACCTTGGTTAATAATGTATCAATATTGACTCATCAAGTATAACAAATGCACCACTCTAATGCAAGATATTAATAATAGAGGAGATTATGAGGGAGGAAAATAGGTATAGGTTAACTCTCTATACTACTTGTCTAATTTTTCTGTCCATCTGATACTGGCCTAAAAATTAAAGTCCATTAATTATTTTTCATTCATTGTCTGGAAGATGTGCTTGTTAAGAGAACAAAAGCAGGGCTTCCTGGTGGCGCAGTGGTTGAGAGTCTGCCTGCCGATGCAGGGGACACGGGTTTGTGCCCCGGTCCGGGAAGATCCCACATGCCGTGGAGCGGCTGGGTCCGTGAGCCATGGCCGCTGACCCTGCGCGTCCGGAGCCTGTGCTCCACAACAGGAGAGGCCACAGCGGTGAGAGACCCACGTACCGCAAAAAAAAAAATAGAGAACAAAAGCAAAAGCCCTATGCAGTATCAGGAACTTGAGTTTTAAAAACAGCAACCACTAGGAAGACAGTCCAGAATCCAGGCGTGTCCTGCACCTCCCGTGTCCCCTAGAGCCACATGAAGTGCAATGACACCGACCACCTGGCGTGGCCCCAGAATGTCATCCAGAAAACGAGAGAGAGCTCTGTGCTCTGGGGCTCTCCCAATCCCACCTCCCGGGACCACCACAATAAGCCCCACCTATGGCTGACATCACTAAGCACTGTGCAGTCCGCACCCCAATCTTCTCATTTATACTGAGTGCCTTCTCTTGCCAGGCGCTCACTGGCCTTCACGGCAATACATTAGTAGAAAAACGGACAAGTCCTCAGGAAGGAGACACTGGCTAACACAAACTGCATAAACTGTACTCTTCATTGGGAAGTGAGCTGTGGCATGGGGTGCGGTAAGCAGGGCTCCCCAGTTCAGGGGAGCAAATGTCAAGCAGCAACTCTCTGCGTTCCTGCCAGAAAAGAGCCTCTGGTCCAGGGAACCGATTACAAGCCCTACTGTCTGTTTTTACACGCTGCTGTGAAATGCAGACAGCAAATGTCTGAGGAAGGACCTTGAGTTAGAATGAACTTGCAAATGAAAATGCATAAGAAGTACCAACTCAGAGAAAAAGGGATGGTGGGGGGTGGGGGGGGGAAGCAACCTGTCCGTACAGAGAAAACTAATGTTTACGTCAAGAACTGCAAACACCTACTTTAGTAAAGATCGTCATCAAGTCGACACACTGACATGTGTCCCTTCAAACCAAAATCCCAGGATGGGAACTACATGAAAACAGATGAGATTCTTCACGTACATTTCCTATTTCCTCCCTTCAAATAAGAAAGAGGGAAGCAGCTGACCACGGTCTGGCAGAACCACGGAGCAATCATGGTCAGGACACAGCATGTTCTCACGTGGACCACCCTGTCGGCATCAGAGAACGTAAGCACCGTGCAGCCTGACCAGAGAGACAGAAGCACACGGCTTCTCCGGAGGGGCTACATCCAGTGCTGGAGCCCATGTGGCTGCAGGCTCTCCACCGCCCCTCGGATCTGCAGACCCTGCCTGCTTTCCCCCTCGGGAGCTGCACGTCCTCGGGATGGAGCCACCAGGTAACCATACCGAGGGCTGCTGTCCCGGGTTCAGGTCGGGCCAGTGAGGGCGGTGCAGGCTCACCTGCTTTCTCTCCCCATCTCCAGGGCGTCCTCTGATCGCATCCCTCACAGGACCGTCTGGGTCTTCTATTTTCGTTTGACAAAAGGAAAGACGGTGGCTCTGGGTCTTTTGCGGGTGGCCTTGGACATCCTCAGCATGAAGGAGCTGGTGCCGCCTTAGCATTCGGCCTCCGCAGGGCCAGTCCCATCTCACTGATGGAGCTGAAAACCGAGCAGGCCCACAACTCCCTGAGGGCATGGCCAGCGCGTTTTTTCAGAGGGATCTGGCAGTGCCCCCCCTCGCCGAGCCCCTTGCCTGCTCTGTGAGGTGTCCTGAGCCAGTGGCAGCGGAACAGGGCTGCGTCACCTCCGGTAGGGCAACCCCCCGGGGATGCCTGCAGCTCAGTCACAACTGGGCCAGGGCACCCGCAGGTCCTTGTCCCCGGCCCCGCACAACCCGGGGAAGCTGGTGAGCGTCCCGTCAGTGCCCCGGGGCGCTGAGTCCCAAAGAGGCCGGGCCACAGATCCTTCCAGGGAGGAGACACGGCGGCCACAGAGGTCAAACTCCACATTCCTCTCCTGATACAAACGGATCCCCTTTCTCACCGGAAGGAGCCCGGGAGCGAGGCGGGGGGGGGGAACACAGGATGTGGGAGGGACAGGGCAGGAGGCAGAGCCAGTGCCCACTAGTGACTAAGGTGGCCCCAGAGGAGGCCCCAGAGGCCTGGCCTGTCTGGGCTCCAGGTAGGGCCGAGTCACCGTTACCAAGGGCAACCACAAACAAACAGGGCCGTGCCCAGCACACCTGGCGACGTGGCGCCTGCTGCCTGTTGGTATCAGCAACCTCTCCCGAAGCCAGTGGGTGGACAGGTGAGCAGGACAGAGGAGGGACGAGGGGGCCCTGCACCAGAAGTGACTGTGCCCCTGGGGGATGGAAGTGTGGGTGAGTGCGTGTGAGGGGGAGAGAGTGTAGAAGGTGAGTGTGAGCGTTGTGTGTGTCTACGTGACCGTGTGTCTGTGTAACTGAGTGTGTGAGTATGCGTGTGTGTTCACACTACAAAAGCCCAGCCCTGCACTTCACTTCCCGGGGGGGAACCATGGTGCTTTGTCTGCGGCGAGGCTCTTTCTCTGGAGGGGTGAGGCCGCCTCTGACAGCCCGCGGGGGCACCTCTACCTGCTTCTGGAGATTAATCTGGAGAGAGACTACAGCTCAGGTCTCCGCGTGCCTTATGGAGATTTGCTTCCCTTCTCATGAGTACCACGAAACGATGAGCTCAGCTGTGCTGTCATTGCTTCTTATTAAATTTTACTATGGACAAAGCCATATAAAGAGTGACGTTTTCTCACCAGCTGCTCCAAAAACGCATGCATCCCTGGTGCCCTGCCTATCACTGTGTGCACAGAGTAGAGATAAATCAGAGTACAACCTCTTGAACCATCGGGGATCCCAATTGTGCTGAGTCCTGTGAATGAGCTCCACAGAAGCCCAGACATCAGTGCCCTAGAGCGTGTGGCACGTACCACATGTTCAGCCACTACCACAAAAGTCCCCGGCTTGGTCTCTCCTCCTGCCGTTTACTTAACTCTGCCCACAGCTGAACCCCTCCAGTTCGGCATCAAGCCGGCCCGAGCAGATCCGATTCACGCCAGGATCTTGGGTGGGTGGGTAAGCAGCAGCTAATGGTTGTCAAAGTGCATCCTATAACTGCACACACGTGCAAAGGCAGAATGGTCCTCCATCACGGAAGTGCAAAGTGAGCAAACAGGGAGAAGACGGGGTGAGCCGACTTGCTCGCAGGGGGGCTGCCAGGCGGTCTGCTGAGCTGCGTCAAGTGTAAAGGCATCGCTCTGTGTACACGCTGCATCATTAAATAAAGTCACTTCAGCACAGTAATTTGAATTCTAACACAGACTGTGCAAACTCTGCAGTAAAGTTTACCTCTGTTTTATCTTTGCAAAGGTGATTCTTTACAAAGGAAACTCACAGGGAGATCAAGACTGAAGCACTTTCTTTCCCACATCAGCCTGTTAAGTCACAGGCCATCTTCTCCATCTCGGGCTCTGAGCCAGGAGCTGGAGGAACGGGTACGGACACACTGGCCATGGGGACGTCACACTAATGGGCGGGGGAGGGTGACACTTCCCTCATCTCTGCACAGAGCAGCAGCCTGGTGGGAGGAGGGTGGGGCCTTTCCTCAAGGGACAGAAACTTTATCATCACCTTTATCTTGTATTATGTACAGCTTTTACTTCTTGCATTTTATGATACTGATCAGTGAAGTAGCAAGGTGTTTTATGTGCCCATCACAGATGACTGAGTAAAGATAAAAGTTCAATTATTTCTATGACCCCATTTATTATAAATAGGGGGTAGAATAATGAGAAGAGGAAAGCCCGCCTCTGCCCTAGTGCTCACATCATGAGAGAGAGCACGTCTGCTTAAACATCAACTGTCTTAGTGGCTCAGTATGCCGTAACTAACACCACAGCCTGGGCAGCTTAACGCAACAGAAATGTATTTCCTCAGTTCCGGAGGCTGGAGGTCGGAAACCAAGGTGTTGGCGGGGCTGGCTTCTCCAGATTCCTCTCTCTTTGGCGTGTAGAAGCCACCTTTTCTCCTCACCTGGTCTCCCCTTTGCGTGATCTCTTTTTTTTTTTAAATAAATTTATTTACTTATTTATTTATTTTTTACTGTTGGCTGCATTGGGTCTTCTTTGCTGCGTGTGGGCTTTCTCTAGTTGCTGCGAGTGGGGGCTACTCTTCATTGCGGTGCATGGGCTTCTCATTGCGGTGGCTTCTCTTGCCGTGGAGCACGGGCTCCAGTAAATGTGGCTCGTGGCCTCCAGAGCGCAGGCTCAGTTGCTCCACAGCATGTGGGAACTTCCCGGACCAGGGCTCGAACCTGTGTCCCCTGCATTGGCAGGAGGATTTTTTTTTTTTTTTTGCGGTACGTGGGCCTCTCACTGTTGTGGCCTCTCCCGTTGCAGAGCACAGGCTCCAGACGCGCAGGCTCAGCGGCCATGGCTCACAGGCCCAGCCGCTCTGCGGCACGTGGGATCCTCCCGGACCGGGGCACGAACCCGCGCCCCCTGCATCGGCAGGCGGACTCTCAACCACTGCACCACCAGGGAAGCCCCTGTGTGATCTCTTCTTGCAAGGACACCAGTTGTATAGGGTTAGGGCCCACCCATACCATCTCATTCTGGGGGTTGGTGCTCCTACCTATGCATTTGGGGGATGGGCACACATTCAGCCCGTAGCATCCACCATCAAAGGCCTGAGAGGGCCACACAGGCCATTCTCACAAGGTCCTCCAGGCAGATTTGGGCAGGTGGCCTGTAAATGCTCCTCTGGGGTCTCGGAGCATCTGGGGCAGGGGAGCTCCAGCGAGAGGTCCAACACAAACCTCCTAAGAACAACAGAACCCATGCAAAGGGATGGCTCCCAAAATGCCGACCTTCCAGGCTTTATTAACTTTTTTGCTTCCTTCAAGCACTTTTCCTTAACTTTATCAGGTGTGACCCTGGAATCCCTAATTAGGTTCACATTCCTCAGGAAACTGTTCTCCCACTGTGCGTTAAAGCCCAATTTAACCTGTCTCATCCCCATAAGAACACACCACCCCACCAATGCAATTAAGCCTTATTGGTCCTGCCTGCTCCCCCCATCCCGGGGGTGGGTGCGGAAGAGAGAAAGAAAATCACTGCCCGCGGTGGGCAGGCTGCACACAGCAGCCCGGCCTCCCTGTAGCTCACGGCCCCGGAAGGGCATGGGACCCCGCACTGCCACTGCACTCCGCCCTCACCTCTCCTTCTCCATCTACACAGGCCCAAGGTCATCTCACCCCCTGAGGCGTCTCAGGCTGGCTCCTCTGCTGAGAAAGCCCACCTCTCCCTTCCTACCTAGCCACGCCCCTACTTCAAGGCCAGACCAGAGGCTCCTTCTTCAGGAGACCCACAGGTAAGATAGATGGGCCTGCTCCCCACCAAGCCCCTCAACCCATCAAGACCTCTCCTGCCCTCTCTTCAATCCTCCCTTCCCCCCTCTCCCCAGCACCAGGCACCAAGCTCCTGCCTTCTCTCTCACTTTACAGGGACACCTGCAGGGCTGGGACATCTTTGCAAAGGGCAACACTGGAATAAGGACCCCCTCCCCCAGGCTTGAACAGGTCAACCAGACCAGCCTAAATAACAGCAACTCTGTGTTGTACAAGGTGGGCGGAGCCAGGAGAAACAGCCAGGAGCTGCACCAAAAATTCAGGACAAATACAGTGTGTGCTTTTGCTTTTTTTAAAAGAAGAGTTTAGAAATGCTCATGACACCACCCCCATGACTTTTTAACACCCTCCTTCTTGTCACAAAGAGGAAAGGAAGAAAAGGCACAAACAGAAACAACAGCTTTTAAAGGATGGAAGTAGTGCATGCCACAAAGTGGGATACCAAGGAAACTTCCCCCCAAATATTCTGTTGAAAGTGTCTGAGAACACTACAATGAATAGTGTGGGTTTTGCCACTTGCCCTTTGGCTGACAAGAAAAGGGGGAAAAATGACAAATTTTAATAGCTCATAACTTATCCTCAAATCTTAGTAGAAAATTTTTTTTTTTTTTTTTGCAGTACGCGGGCCTCTCACTGTTGTGGCCTCTCCCGTGGCGGAGCGCAGGCTCCGGACGCGCAGGCTCAGCGGCCATGGCTCACGGGCCCAGCCGCTCCGCGGCACGTGGGATCTTCCCGGACCGGGGCACGAACCCACGTCCCCTGCATCGGTAGGCAGACTCTCAACCACGGCACCACCAGGGACGCCCTGAAAAATTTTTGAATTTAGCATTAGGCTGCATAGGGCCAGCTAGCTTACTCTGAATGTCCACAGAAATATGTCCCACTAAACCCACAGGAGTTCACCCTGATGAAGCTAAATCTCCATCCACGTTTACCAAATCCTGCTAATGGTGTCACTCTCCACCCAGAATCCCAAACGGAAAGCCTAAGAACTGCCGGCAACCCTGTCCCCATCTAAGCAGGACGCCAATCCTACCTGCCAGTTCTTCCCTCAAATGCCCACGAGTCCCTTCCTGCTGCCTCGTCCGCCGGACCAGGCCCTCCGCCCTCACTGGGCACCGCTAAGCTTCCAACGGACCTCCTTCGGCAGGGCAACTCCCCCGAAAAATACTTATTAAAAGTAAAGGAGGGACTTCCCTGGTGGCGCAGTGGTTAAGAATCCGTCTGCCAACGCAGGGGACATGGGTTCAGTCTCTGGTCCGGGAAGATTACACATGCCGCGGAGCAACTAAGCCCATGCGCCACAACTGCTGAGCCCACTCTCTAGAGCCTGCGAGCCACAACTACTGAGCCCACGTGCTGCAACTACCGAAGCCTGCAGGCCTAGAGCCCGTGCTCCACAACAACAGAAGCCACCACAGTGAGAAGCCCATGCACCGCAATGAAGAGTAGCCCCCACTCGGCACAACTAGAGAAAGCCTGCACACAGCAACGAACACCCAACGCAGCCAAAAAGAAATTAATTAATTAATATTTTTTTAAATGCTTTTTAAAAAAAAAGTAAAGGAGAAAACCTCTAAAAGGACAAAAGGTTCTAGATAAAGACTCTGGAATCAGAATTTCTAACTTCATAGCCTGTACGAGGCACTCAGACAGTCTACCTCCTACCCTCCAAAAAGAAGCTATTTATTGTGAGTTTATCCTAAAGATGGTCTGAGCAGGGAAAGGGGGAGGCTGACAGCCCAGAGCCCGGTACTCAGCTCTGTTAGAACAGAAGGGAGGCCTGCCAGCTCCAGAAGTTCCTGGGGGACTCAGGAGTTGAAAGGTGCAGAGATACACAGGGCACATGAGAAGGCCCGAGTCAAAATGCCTAGAAACACACAAAAATGAACTGTGCTGGCTGCACCCAGAGGTGACCAGAGGGCATCCCAGGAGCTATTTCTGTACTTGAAGGAAAATGGGAGGTAGGCACTTCCTGAATCCCTGCTCAAAATAAATAGCTTTACTAGAGAAAAAACAAAGCACAGGGTGCAACTGGAGTTTACCTTTACAAATTAAAACGTGAAGCTGGCGACTCAAATGTGTAGTTGATTATTTCCATCCTGCTGCTAAAAATGTAAAAGGAGAACTGGTTTTTTTTTAATATGAAACCTATCCTCCAGAAGTAGCTACACAAAAATAAAACCAGCAACTTGATTAGAAATGTCCTTCTTCGTGTACAACTGTAAGTGATTTCAAACGAGAGGCTCAAAGATGCCGACACAAACCCGCGTGAAACACCTCCAGACACACACTGGTCATCACCAGAAGTGGGCGAGCCACATTCCGGGTTCTGATCTCAGTGCTGGCCCTCTGTCCTCGGGGGCCCTCACCCAGGTGTCGGTGCTGTCCAGAGACACACATGTTCAGAGGCAGGGAGCGGGTCGGTGGCACTGCCATGAGGCACAGGGTGTCCAGAGGTATGGTGGGAATGGGTCCAAAGCCAGCGCCCTGAGCACAAGGCCTGCAGAGGTCCCCAAGGCCCACCAGCGTGTCCTCCCCACAGGGAACAGGGGACAATGAAGTCGTGCAGGGTTCGGTCACCTCTCCCAGCCTGAACGTAGTGCTTGGGGACAACAGAGGGAAAGGGCAGCAGAGAGGTGACCTTGGAGAACAAGAGCTGGCTTGCACCTCCTCTACCGGGCGGGACGTGTCGCCGGCCAGAGCTGGAGCTCACCCCCAAAACCTCCAGGAACCTCCTGGAACCTGCCCCTTTGGAGACCGCACGCTAGGCCCCAGAACAGAGGGCATGGGCACGGAAGGAGGGCGCCGTGAGGACCGTCTGCCAATGCATGGAGCACAGGCTGCAGCACCTAGAGCATGGGCCAGGGCCGGCGGGACACGCTGCTTTACTCCTATTTGTAGAGGGAGACACCCAGGGTCACAGAGACGCCACGGGGCCATCAGAACACAGACCCAGGTCCCAGGGCCCCTTCTCCGGTGGCTCTCGTGGCTTTCGGAGCTGCTTCCAACAGCTACGTGTGGAAATTTCCATTTTCTGCTTCTATTCTCCCCAAAAGACTGCAGGTGCAGGGAAATAATCATCTATTACAGAATTTCATGAACCAGCAAATCCAGTCACTCACACTCAGAGAGGAGGGAGGGAAATAGTCACTGAGCGCTTTTTCTTGATTTTGTTTATATTTGAGGGACAGGTGCCCGCAGCAGCCTGGCCCCAGGACAGCTCTTCCTCTGTGAGGTGTCCCAAGCCGCACAAGGCACCCTCCACGACCGGGCTCCCGCCCTGCTGTCTGACCCAGGACAAACACACACACACCTTGGTTACTCGCATCACAAGAGTGACGTCTGCTTTGAATCGCCGGGCCCTGCAGTCCTGGGTGCCCCTGCTCTGTCATCAGAGCCCAGCTGCGTGGGTCAGATGGCACCACCCTCCTGACGCCCTGCGGGCAGGCACCTGTCCCCCCCGACTCCCCGCATCTCCGGCCTCAGTGAGCACACTTGCCTGACTGCGTCTGATCATCTCCTGTGTAACTAAGTCCCCTTTGCAAGGCGGCTCCAATAATTAGGATCAATGCGCTAAAAATATTCCAAAACATTACCGCGATCGTTCTTCCTGTCTGCCCTAAGTCCTACAGATGATGGGGAAGCGGGCAATGGCTAATTTGTCATGGGGGCCTCACCCAAGTGGTCTCTCTAGAATGGACCACAAGATGCACTGGCCAAAGATGACGGTGCAGGAAGCGCTGGGGTGTTTTTTGCTTGTTTTCATTTTTATTTTTTTATTTTTTGTGGAAGCGCTGTTTTTGAAGGAAGCTTCCCGAATATACACATTTAAATGACTGCAGCTCCTCAAAAGTCACCTTGAGACACTATACACATATTCCAGTCATTGTGTTATTAATTAAAACTAAAACCCTGCTGCAACTGCCTTTGGGATCTGAGCCAGGTCCTGGAGCAGAGTTGTGGCTGCAGGCAGGGGCAACCTGCACGGCGTGCAAGCACCACGATCGATAGCAGGACTCAACAAACATCAAGTGTCCTCCCAGAGAGCACGCAGCCCCGCCACTAATGAAGTCACAAAAACACCTGCTCCCAGGATTTCAAAAGGTATTCCAGGAAACTTGAGCAATGCCTAGGCTCAGGCGCCCCTCCCCTCACAGATGATGTCGCCAAGCAAGAATTTGTGACAGCTGGCCCCAGGGGCTCCCCCAACCTCGGGTTTGGCTCCAGGGGAGTCGGCCTGGAGTGAAAGGATGTGGCTCAAAAGTAGGTTCCCAGGGCACCCCAGACGTCCTAGTCTAAATAACAAAGCGCATTCGGACCCAGAGCGGCCCAGGCTTCCTCCCGCTGCCCTCCCCGCGCCCTGCTCAGGATGGAGGACCCCTGCCCATTCGGAAACCAGCCAGAAGGTCCAATGTGCAGCAGGTGAGCGCAGTTAAGTGGGCGTGGAGGCTGCCCTGTCAGCCACTACATGATGCGGAATGAAAAGTGACGATCTCGAGAAAACAGAAGGGCCTATTTTTAAATTATATGATTTGTTTAAAATAAATAAATTTCAGATGAAGATTATAATTCCCTTCTGGGCTTTTTTTTGGGAAAGGGCTAGTGAATCCTACATAAATATAGCTTAAACGTAGGCTGCTCTAGAGAGCAAATCAGTCGTGATGGAGTGAGAGTGTCAACTACACGGCCACTAGGTCCTGTCACCTGGCTACACGCCACCGCCAGCTTCAGCGGCCTCTGTTTGTTTCCTCCCGTGTGAAATGGACACAGCGCCTGCCGGCCTATTCAGTGCTGCCCGTCAGGGTCTGGTAAGGGCCCTGCACAGAGAAGTGCCAAAAGAAAGGAAGGAGGCTCCTAAGCCACCTGGAGCAGCGCTATTCAGGGGATGAGCTTCTCCACGTTACAGTGGCTCCATCCTGCCGGCTACCTTCAAGCCCAAAGACCCCACAACCAACGCCCCTGTTCAGGCCCAGATTATCTGGGATTTAAAAACATTAATTCCCATACAAAGAAAATAGCACTTTCCTAGAGCAGCTGCATATGGCTTGCTGACTAAAAAGCAGACCCAGAACCCCCCGGTAGGAACTGGCACATGGAGGCCATTCCCCAAACTCTGGCCTCAGAGTAACGGTTTCCAGTGGGACAAGAACCACAGCCGTGAATGTACCTTTAGCAGCGTGAAATGGGTGCGGTGACTTTTCTTCTAGTTGTAATGAGTCAAAAAAGATCAGTGAGGACAGCCTATCAGGAAAGGGATCTTCACGGGAAAAGAAACAATAATGCCCAGAAGAAGTGCAGAACTGACCAGGGCTTAATGGCTCTTCTGACCCCAGCGACAACTGGCAAAAATAAAAAACAAGACACGGAAGCAACCAAGATGTCCTTCAGTGGTTGAATGGATAAATAAACCGCGATACATCCAGACAATGGAATGTTACTCAGCACAAAAAAGAAACAAGCTATCAGGCCATGAAAAGACATGAAGGAAACTTAAATGTGTATCACTAAGTGAAAGAAGCCAGTCTGAAGAGGCTACACACTGTATGTTTCCACGTATATAACATCCTGGAAAAGGCAAAACTACGGAGACCGTAAAAAGATCAGCAGGCTGCCTGGGGTTATGGGGGAGGAGGGATGAAGAGGGGAAGCACCTTTTTAGGGCAGTGAAACTATTCTACCTGATGCTGTCGTGATGGATACATGTCATTATATTTTTAGGGCAGTGAAACTATTCTACCTGATACTGTGGTGATGGATACATGTCATTATATTTTTAGGGCAGTGAAACTATTCTACCTGATGCTGTAGTGATGGATACATGTCATTATATTTTTAGGGCAGTGAAACTATTCTACGTGATACTGTCGTGATGGATACATGTCATTATATTTTTAGGGCAGTGAAACTATTCTACGTGATGCTGTCGTGATGGATACATGTCATTATATTTTTAGGGCAGTGAAACTATTCTACGTGATGCTGTCGTGATGGATACATGTCATTATATTTTTAGGGCAGTGAAACTATTCTACGTGATGCTGTCGTGATGGATACATGTCATTATATTTTTAGGGCAGTGCATTTGTTCAAATCCACAGAATGAACAACGCCAAGAGCGAACCCTAATGCAAACGATGGACTTTAGTTAATAGTAACGCCTGGAGACGGGCTCACCGACTGTAACAAATGCACCACACCTGTGTGGAGGTTGATGGTAAGAGGGGTTCTGTGAGAGTACGTAAATTCTTCGTACCTTCCCCTCGATTTTATTATTTTACTATTAATAAAAAACAATCAACAGCCAAGCATCAAAACAGAGGCACACATCTGTCTACCACAGGTGGATAACTGGAATCCTCTACCAGGACTGGCCTCCCTGGGTGGTCCTACAGCAGGCCAAAATGGACCTGTGGTCCAGCAAGCTACATCGGGGCACCCAGCCCAGGGCCTGACCGAGAGCAAATCAGGAAGTTTGAAAATTAACCTCCTCTTCCCTTAGGGCAAGGGGTGGGAGGGCAGAGAGGCCGGGCCGGGGTTTGCAGCTCGGCCAGTCCCCGGGGCGGGTGGTGTGACTACTTCAAGTTCCAGGGTCACCTGTAAGGCTGGGACAAAGGACACGACGCCCTCAAGGGAGGCTGTGACATCAAAGATAGGAAAGCGAAGGCTCAGCACATTACAGATCATCCCTCAGTACCGCAGCTGATTTCTGTTCCTTCTGAGCACAGGTCAGAAGCCACTCACGGGCTAGATATTCAGCTCTCTGACCTCACGTCACCCGCAAACCACCCTGCCGGATTACAATCAGCCATCGTGCTTCAAATGAGACTCTCAGGCTTGCCTGTGTGTGTGGAGGCCTGGGGCGACGAACACACAGACCCTCACAAGGCTCTGTGCTCGACGGACCGGGAGTGTTATGAAAACATTCTCACTCTTTCCCTTTTACTAATTCAGGTCATTTGTTCCCAGGAAACGATCTGTGTCCCAGGAAAGAAAGGTCATCACCAACATCCTGTGGGGAGGTAAAGACAGACTCCCCGCCCCCATTCCTTCCCCAGATGCCTCCGAAGGCACCGAGCAGGCAGGGAGAAGGCGGCCCTGGGGCCGGGAAGGATGGGGCGCTTCGCCCAGGTGGGGGCTGGCTGGTGGGCTTCTGGGGAACAAGGGCCTCGGGGCCTCGAGGCCCAGTAGGATTTGGACATGAAGATGGGGCAGTGCCAGGCCCCCCGGGGCTGGGGGCTCAGCGCTTGGGCAGGCTGGCTTCTCCACCTCGTCCGTGCAGGGACGCGCCGAGCTCCAGCGGCAACGCCATCGGACGTGCCCACGCACACCGGTCAGCGCGGGCCCCGCACGGCTGACAGGAGCTGCTCCCGCCTGTGTCTCCGGGGAGGGCTGGGGTCTCAGAAGATGCCATGGATGTGAGGTGAGCAAAGCCGTGTGGGAGGGGGCAGGCAGGGGGCATGGATCCTCAGGGCATCCTTCACGGCAGAGAAAGAAGACGCGGGACAGGGAAGGACTCGACCCCCAAGCCAAGGGGGAGCCTTGCCCATACCTACGTGTGGGTGTCTCAGGGAAGCTGGCCACGGGGCTGGAGTTCCCAAGGGGGGCTCTGGAGGCATCAAAGCAGCTGCACCAGGTGCACAGGCCCACATCAGCTCCACGGCTGATCCGTGAAGAGCGAAAATACGTGGGGCGGCAAAAACCTGAGCTTGGCAGCCCAACACCCTTGAACCCTGGCACCTGGATGCCAGGTGACAGTGGGTAAGTCATTTCACCACCGGGGGTCTCTGTTTGCTCATCCAGTGAAGGGAGGGGCTGGCCGACAAAGCCTGGGACAGCAGGCCCCAAAAGGGAAGCTGTTGCCCTTATTACTCGGAGAAGAGAGCTGTCTGTAGACAAAGGTTAATGACCAGACATGTAAGTTAATGGTTAAAACTCATGAATGAAGCCAGTGGGTAGCTGTTGACACCCAGGAGAGACATCTAGGGTGGTCTACGAGGAAGTCGCAGGCTGTGGCCCTCGTCCTTCCCATGGCACAGAGATGCCATCTGAAGCCAGCCTGTCTGATAAGGTCTGAGGCTCCTGCATCAGCCACAGCCAGAACCTGGGGTCGCTGGGCCGAGGTAGGAGAGGCCCCAGGGGTCCTGGGGTCCCCCAGAGCCACGCCTGCCTCACATGGTCTCTCTTCAGGGAGAGGAGCCCATGACAAAGAGTTCTGCTTCTACGGGAGGTGGAAGTGGGCAGCGGAGCTACCGCATGGTGGACGGACAAAGAAGCCAGCCGAGCCCGGGAATCCTCTCCTGTCCGGAAACCAAGTGGCAGCCCCTGCAGTTCTGGTCTTTATCTCCAACAAGGCGCCACATCAAGGCAGGCTCAGAAAGAGCAGAGGACAGCTGGCCCCGGGCTGTGTGCTGTGCAGGCCAGGGACGGGACACAGGGGGTCCGAGGACAGTCTCTGAGCCGGCGGCAGGCAGCTCAGGGCAGAGAGGGCTATTCCACACTGCGTGTGCGCTCCAGTTCTGCCGGCTCAGCCCCCATGCGGGGCCTCACATTTGCGGAAACCTGCTGGAGGCACGGTGCTCTCGCCAGTGCACCAAAGCTCAAAGAACACCCCCTCTGCCGCACCCCCATCCCCCAAGTGTCTCCGCACCAACATTTGCCTTCCTGAAACAGCTTTCTTTCTCCTACTTCCTCTTTTCTCTTGCCAGGGAGTCAACCAGGGGCCAGGAAAAAAAAAACCAAGTCACTCTGCCCAAACAGCTCATGTGGCACCCATGAACAAGCACAGCCTCCCAGGGAGCAAGATACTTAGAATTCCAAACTTTCCAGTAATTATACATAAATTATTCTGCTTCCTTAAAATTTAAATAATTACTACTACCACAATTAACAGCTAAAAGCAAGCTGTTTCAGGTGGATTGCAGAAGCGATTATTGACCCATTTTATGCATGAAGAAACTGAGGCTCCGGGGAACCGGACTTGCTCCAGGAGACAAGGAGGATGAAAGCCCAGGTCTCTGCCTCCATGTACCCTGGGACCGCATGGCCTCACCTGGGGGGGGCATGCTACCCGACGGCCAGGAATAAAGTGCCCTCAGTCCTAGCTCAAGGCTCCGTTTCCCTGCCTGAGCCCCCAGTCGATAGCTCAGCCCCTTTTCTGCAGGATGTCTCTCTCCTTCCACATCTCCTGCTCTACCAAGAGGACATCCCGGGCCTGACTGGAAGCCTCTGATGGTGGCCCTGGCAGCAGCAGGGCAACGACAACGCCAGCGGGGTTAAGCGCACACGAACACGCTCCGGGGATCGTGCTGTGCCCTCACCTTCGGTGTTCCCAGCGCAGAGGGGACCCGCAGCCCATACCTTCCCCAAGTCAGTAAGTGGATGGATGGGCCAGACGTTAGGCCAAAGCCTGTGTTTTTGACCAAAGCTTCACGTAAGCTTTCTCAGTCTCGAAGAAATCCGGGCACGCACGGTTAGGCACAGACGTGTGGTGATCAAGGACCCAGCCGTCTGGGGGAGCTGCGTCTCAGCTCCTGGGAGACTGAGCTGCCCTACCCCCAACCCCGTGCTTATCTCCAGGGGCGGCCCTCGTCTGCTCAGCAGCAATGGCATTATAGTTTTGGAATAAGAAGAGTCTTTGTTATTGCTAGTGGCATTCTCTCCTGCCATTCAAAGCTGCGTTATCCAAAAAAAAATGACTACGGATACATTTCCCCCTCCACCATGATCTAATAAGAATAAAAGCTTATCTATCCCTAGCAAACTGCCAATTACTGTGGCTAGAAATGCCATAATCAGTGATAGTTAAGACTTTTGGAATATTCTTTGAACCAAAGAATTCAATCCCCTAAGTAGCTGGCACCGGGCCCCCTTTGAGAAACAGTGCCAAGGGCAGCAGGGCTCAGTCTGCAGCTGCGGGTCAAGAATGGCCGGGCCAGGCAGAGTGTCACGGGAGGAGGCCCTTGCACACGACGCACACTCACGCGTGCAGCATGACACGGGACAAGCAGGGCTCTGGTAGTGGCTCTCCCCACTCTCCGCCCCACCGGGGTGACGAGGCACAAGCTCCGCAGGACAAGGCTTGCTGCAGCTGGGACCCTCGGGGGCTGGGGGCGCGTCCAAACCCTCGGCAGGCAGACGGGGGGGAAAACCCTCCGGGAAATCCGGAATATTCCCCAAGGTGGCATCTTCCCCACCTCCACTGCGTGCAGGAATCTCTGCTCTGACACGGTCACTTAGGTTTAAAGTACACAGCACACTGGAAAGACGAGCATATTTGTGAGCAAAGCAGACCTAGAATAACCAAGGTTAGAAATCAGTCCTGCCCAGGGGTCAGTGTGAGTAAGAATGCCTGGCCTTGGACAGAAAGGGAAGCCTTCTCCACAGTGAGACCGCAAGTGACAGCAGAAATGTCCCAAAGCTCCGCCACGTGGCCTGATCCTGAGACGACTAAAACACACATCATGTGACACCTCGGAAGAGACGGAGGCAAGGGGGCTGCCGACTTGGGGGCTGGATAACAGTGCAGTGCAGAGCTCCATCCTATAGCCTCGCCACTTCTGCATGTGTCCCAAAGGCTCCATGATGAGAAGTTTAATAAGCAAAGTCATTTAATCTCTTTCTTGAAAAAAAAAGCAGGGCTAGACCCACCTGTAATTTCTCTAGCTTTGTGTGCGAGCATCTGTGTGGTCGTGTGCCCGTGCGGGTAAACTGCGTGCGTGTGTGTGACGTGTGTGTGTTTGTGTGTGCGTGTATGTGGGCACGTGTGAGTGTGGACTGTGTGTGAGTGCCCGTATGAACGTGAAGCGTGTGCGTGTGTGTGACTTCACGTGCGTGCCTGTGTGGATCGTGGGGACAGTGGAGGAAAGCAGGATCCTGGTCCTCACAGGGAGAGCGCACGCACGTGAAGCCAGCCCACAGGTCCACGAAGCCCGCGTCCAGCACACGTTCCTTCCACTCGGAGCCCAAGGACCAGTCGAAAATTCTCAGGAGAGGCTGAGCCGTGAGGTCCAGAGCAGCAACAAAATCCCAGCACTCTCAGAAACCCCATCTCCCTGGACCTCCACCCACCAGGGGCAGCCTGCAGGGCACCTGAGGGGGTCCCACAAAGGTGGGACCGGCCAGTCAGCAAGGAGCGACGCGTGGGCCCTGGCTCTACTGAAGGTAACATCGTACCTGGGAAGCGTGAGAGGTGCAGACATCTGGACCTGCGTAGAAAACCAGGGCCCCGTCTAGGGGTGCCTGCAGCTTCCATATGCCATTTCCAGGCCTCCTCGTTCCCCACTAATCAAAGCCTTACACCCAACCCAGTACACCCAGGCCTCAAGCACTTTGTAGGGCCACCCAGCAATTGAACCCTACCAGGGAATGCAGGACTCCGTGATTCAGGGTCCCCAGACGTCCATGACAGCCTGAAAACCCCAGCCCATCTATGAACTACCCTCAGAAAAGAAGCCAGAAAAATTCTCAAGGCCAGGCATGTGCCCTCACCCCTATCCCCACCCCCTCTCTGCCATTAAAAAAAGCAGTACGTCGATGTGATTGGAAAGAAGGGATCATTTGTTGTGGAGAGAGGGCTGTGAGATGGCCAGGACAAAATTACCGAATTCTTATCTGAAACCAAATTCTTAAGAGCTATTTTTCTATAATTAAAAACATGGATTTCATAGCTCCTCAGTTTATTCTTCAGATGAAAACTATACACCCTATCGAAAAGCATCTAGCAGCCGTTTCTTAAGCGTTCCGTTTCTGTGGCCACGGTCCAAAGCAGTCCCCTCCCATGTACATCATTCAACGCGGGCCAATTCGGCTCCAGAAGCCCCATGGGAGAGCAATGCAACACTTACCTTGGCTTCACATTTCTTGTGGCAGGAATACTTGCAGGCTGCAAGAGAAGGAGAAAGAATGTTGAGCAGTCTCTCAATACTTTCTACATCTCCAAATTCTCAATCCTTGGAGAACGTCCGGACTGAGGGAGGTTTTTCACTTAGACACCTTAGACACGACGCCGAGTTCAACAGAGTGTGGGATGGATGGACACGGCGTCCAAGAACCCAGCCACCCTCTGCAGTGTCAGCGACGGCCCAGATGGCGCAGGTGGGGACGCTGGGGAGCAGTTACAAACACACTGGCTTTTCCAGGGGTTCAGGCGGCCAAATCAGGGCCTTGCAGGAGAAAGGCGGTGAACCTGAGCAGTAGAAAGCATCCGTGTTTGGCTGGAAATTACAGCTTCTCCCTGAAGAAAGGAGAGAAACTTGAAAGTGCCCCAGAAGACTCAGGACTGGCGCCTTTAAATTAGTCAGAAATTGGACATTTGAGTTCCACGCTCCTTCCACTTCCGGACAACTTAAGAACTGACTGTCAGAACAAATCCACGTCTAAATCCCTGCAGGGGATCCTTCAACCCAGGCCATTGTGTGGACTGAGAGAGGCATGTGTTGGTTCGGAGGCCCTAACAATGCAGATAGAGCCGGAACCAATGTGGATTTCACAGGCCCGCCGTCCAGAGGCTGCAGCTGTGCTGACAGGACATGAAAGGCTTCACCCACACCACGGTGGCTCGGGGCACGGGGGCCTGCCTGCCGATGCTTCCAGGCAGAGGCAGCAGGACAGCGAGACAGCACAGAATGAAGCAACTGTACCAGATAAGCCCAGGGCAAGCTCCCATGTGGGCTCCAAGCGGGCATCCATCTGGTGAACCCGTGGGGCAGCTGTGAGATGGGGGACAGGGACCTGAGCTTAGGGGCACGGGACCTGGGGGCTTCCTGGCCCTGTCCAGCTGGGCTGCTCTAGACAGGACCAGTGACCTCTCTGGGCCTCTTTCCTCTCCCAGGGCTATCGTGATACCAAAATGGAATCGTTCACGGGACGCTGCTTTGAAACTGCAAAGCACAATGTCTACGTATAGAAGTGTGTGGTCCTGGAAGAATGAGGCCTTGGAGGTCAGGAGACAGGCCCCGAATCCTGGTTAGCGCTTCGAGGCCCAAACTTTTCACCCCCGTATCTTCCCCCTCTCTTGTGTATGAGCTGAGGACAGAAAGCCGGAACTCGTAGTCTACCTGGGCCCGAATGAGGGTACAACAAAGTAACAAAAACAGCCCGTGCCTGGGGGGTGGTCCCTGGAACTCCAGCAGGGAAGAGCCAGGGTTATTATCTTTGCAAGATCTATTTTTTGAACTCTCTCTGTGCATCTGAGGTTTGTGAAATTATTCACAAAAACAAATATTTATTCTACATTTTCTAACGGGTCCCCCCTTCCCACCCCCCCCACCCCGCAAAGGCGATGAGTGATTTTCTAATTGAGATAAACTGGCCATGGGAATAAAAGAGGCTTTCACACCAGATTAAAATCTCAGACAGAGGACAGCCAGGGGCCAGAGGCCAGCCGGAAGGACTGAGATAGAGAGAAAGGCAGTTGAGGGGCCCTTTGGCCTTTGGGAAAGTGAAAATTAGCAGAAATGCAGGTGAAGACTTCCCCCTGCCCCAGAGGAAGCTCTGTCCACACACGCTGGATGGGGCAGGCCTGTCCACTTAGCAGGCAGGACAGGAGCACGACCTCCCGAGGCAGTCAGCCGGGGAGGTGGCCTCAGGGATCCTCCTGGCTCCTGTGACCCCGCGCAGTCCCCTCACAGTGACAGAGCTGGTCGTGCGCTGAGGCAGGATTGGCACAGGGCGTGGCGAGTGACCTCTGCCCTGGTCTCCTGGATCGCCCCTCTGAGGGGAGCCTGGCCCACGCTGTGAGGCGTTGAGGCAGCCCTGGGGAGGCGGCCCACCTGAAGGAACTGAGACCTCCCGCCAGCAGGCAGCTCCGCCCTGCCAGCCAGCCGTGCGTGCGAGGCAGCCACCTGGGAAGTGGGTCCTCCAGCCTCAGGAGAGCTTTCAGGTGAGGCAGCCTCTTAAGGGATCCTGAGCCTGCCCTGCCGGCCCACGTGACTCCCCAGTTCCTGATCCACAGAAGCAGTGAGAAGAGAACGTATTGTCACGGTAAGTCACTAACTTTGGGGGTAACTGCTTACGCAGCAGCTCGACAAACCAATTCCACCCACAAAGGGCTGCGGTCGGTGGAAAGCAGGATGACAGCGGTGTGACACGTTCATGGTGGACGGCCCACTGGGCCACGAGAGAGCCGCAGGCCGTCATAGGGCAAATCGTCACATCCACAAAGCTCAAGTGATCACAGTGAATTGTGCAAACCGCCCGCGCGCCGAGGCGGGGGTCCTGGGAGGTGGCCCCACGGTATTATGAACTTTCTACCCGAACGCCAGCAGCGTGGATGGTCCCTCAGGTTTTCCCCGGAGTAGCAATTCACCCTCGGCTTGTGGGATCTGTGGGCGACCCCAAGCGAAATGCTTCCCGCGTGTTCCTTGCCTTCAATCCTCGGGACCACCATCAGAGAGAAACTGGGCAAGTGCCAGGACCCAGCAGGGCCTACGCAGGCTGGCATTCCAGCCCGTATCTGCCCCCACTTTTCAACCAGCCACACACTGCCTTTCCAACATATTATAAACACTGATGGGAACAGCGTCCAGACCCGGTTTCCAATCCTGTTGCCCACAGTAGCAAGGGCAGCTCCTCAGCACAGATGCGACATCCAGCACTCCCAGCCTCCCCGGCTCCAGCACCTCGGACACACCCTCCTCAGATTGCGAGTGCCGCCGCCTCCTCCAGGAAGCCCTCCCTCCCTCCACCCTGCCCCGCCAGGCAAGGCTAAGTGCCTGACAGGGTTGCGGGAGCCCTGGCCACATTTCTCCCTCCAGCACCCATCCCATCGTGCATCATTTCAAAGTAGTTTCTGTGCGTCTATATCTCCTGACCAGGCCAAGCTCATCCAGGGAAGGTATCATCTGTTGTGTGCCTCCACCTTCTTGGAACAGCGACATGACAGGAGGGACAGAGGCTAACAGACTGAGCGCCCACCATGGACAGTCTGATCACAGCTCTCATCCCACAGCCACCACCAAATGTCACCATATCCCGCAAAGGCGCTACAGATCTTCTGCCTAATTCCTGATGGGAGCCTGGAGCTCATGGATGAGACCTGGGGTGTCATTCCCTGGACAACGGCGTACGACCCTTCTCTGTTCCAGGTCCGCTTTCAGAAACCAGTGCCCGGCAGGACCACACAGGGCGGGAGCCTCTTCACCCGACTGACCCTCTGTGCAGCACAGCCCCCAGGATAAAGGAAGGCCCCGGAAGGCACCAGAACTTCCCCAACAGAATGCACCCCCCCCAACTGCAGAGGCCAAAATGTACATGAAAAGACAAAATGTACACGTTCACTCTGACCGTCAGCTTCTCATCTACCCCTTTTCTCAGGAGCCAGCCACTGGCAGCTCCTACTTTGTTGGTTTTTTCTCGGCTTTACTGAGGTATAATTGACAACGTTGTATGTATTTAAAGTGTACAAATATGATGATTTGACATACATACACACTGTGAAACATTTACCACAGTCAAGTCAATTAACACATCCATCACTCGCATGGTTACCATTTTGTGTGTGTGGTGAGAACACTTAAGATCTACACCCTCAGCAACTTGCAAGTACACAAAACAGTGGTGTTAACTACGGGCACCACGCTGTACATTACATCCCCAGAACCAATTCGCCTTATGACTGAAAGTTGGTACCCTTCGACCAACACCTCTCCATTTCTCCAGCCCCCAGTCCCTGGCAACCGCTCTCCTACTCTCTGTTTCTAGGAGTTTTCTTTTCTTTTCAGATTCCACATAGAAATGGTACCATACAGTATTTATCTTTCTCTGTTTGACTTAGCATAATGCCCTCAAGGCCCATCCATGGTGGCAAGTGGCAGGATTACCTGAATATTTCATTATACACACACACATACACACACCCACCACATTTTCATTACCCAGTCATGCACTGATGGACACTTAGGTTGTTTCCATGTCTTGGCTATTGTAAATAATGCTGCAATCAACACGGGAGTGCAGACATCTCTTCAAGATACTGATTTTGTTTCCTCTGGATATATACCCAGGAGTGGAATTGCTGGATCATATGGTAATTATATTTTTCACTTTTTGAGGAACCTCCATACTGTCTTCCACAGTGGCTGAACCGATTTATATTCCCATCACCAGTGTATGAGGGTTCCCTTTTCTCTCCATCCTCGCCAAAGCCTGTTTTTTCTTGTCTTTTTGATGACAGCCATTCTGACGGGCGTGAGGTGTTATCTCATTATGGTTTTGATCTGCATTTCCCTCAGAATTAGTGATGTAGAGCACCTCTGCATGTACCTAATTGGCCACTTACATGTCTTCTTTGGAAACTAAACTTTAAGAAACTATCATTTGATTTTTGGTGTAATATCAAAAAAGAATATGCTTTCTTTTCCAAATACGTATCTGTATAGAGCTGGATTTTCTTCAAATACTTCAACCAAAACAATGTTTTGTCCATGTTTTTTGATGGATAATTTTATGTGTCAACTTCACTAAGCCACAAGATGCCCAGATATTTGCTTAAACATTATTCTGGGTGTGTCTGGGAGGGTGTTTCTGGATAAGGAAAATATTGGGAATTGCAGACTGAGTGAAGCTGACTGTCCCCCCCAATGTGGTGGGCTTCATCCAATCCACTGAGGGTCTGAACAGAATAAAAGGGGGAGTAAGAAAGAATTCTTTCTCCCTACCTGACTGTCTTCAAGCTGGCACAACGGTCTTCTCCTGTCTTGGGACTAGGACTCAGAAAGGAACTACACATTGGCTGTCCTGGGTCACAGCGTGCCGACTACAGGTGGGACTTAGCTTCCACACTGTGTGGACCAATTCCTTACAGTAAATTTCCTTCTCCATATACATCCTGTTGGTTCTTTTTTGCTGAAGAACTTTAACTGATACCGTGGTGAAAAACACTGAATGCAGAAACAGCTAGGAAGATCCAGCCTCTTAAGTCACACAAAGCATGCGCCATATATATATAGGTAAAACAATGCCCCTCTTCTCATTGTACGTAATGAGGAGTAGGACAAAGGGATATCAAAGACTCGTTTCTGCCATGAAGAAAGAAGTTACTGAAGCAATAAAGAAGAAAACTTATATCCACAAATAAAATATGGAGTACTATTGAAAACTCATAACTTCTAAAGAGCTAATATGTGACAATGCTTATAACAGGCAAGGTGAAAAGATATAAAACTATGTACAGTACAAACTCTGTTAAAAACAGACACGTGCAATGGGCTGGGCCTCACGTGAGAACGGAAAGGGGAAAGACATCGTCATACTCAGTTACAAAAGGACGAGCTACACAATAAATCACGCTGGAGAAACCAGCTCGCTCATGAAAAATAACCTAAATAACATGAATTCCAGATGAATCAACCATGAAATTGTGAAACTGGATGAGAACTGGAAAAGCAGAAATGAACATCAGAATAAAGTACGGTAGAACATCGTTATGACCATAGAGAAGGGAAGGCATTCTTAAATAGGAACAAAAACAGAAATGAAATGAAATGACGGGTAGATTTGAATAAGCGGAACCTTAAAACTTTCACATGACAAACACTCCACAAAAAAAATTAGGCAAGCAACTGCTCGCAATGTCTGCAATACGTAAGTTGGAACTGGTAAGGAACCGACATTTCTGTAGGTCAAAATCCATCAAAACTCCGCAAAAGTCCTACCTAATTTAATGATAGAAAGATTAATATTATAATATAATGAATTCTTAGAAATCAAGAAGAAAAATTATCTAAGTTTTTAAATGAGCCAAGGATTTGAAAGGCTAGTTTACTAAATAAACATTACAGACATCTTTTCTGTATCTCTTTAGATGCTGAGCCTCAGTGATAACCAGGCGAACGAAAATCGTAATAAAGCGAGACACCATTTTTCATCCATTGACTTGCAAAAATGAAAAGCAGAGAAGCAGTCAAGTGAAAGAGTGGGTTGAGCTCAAGGCCAAGGTCAGGGTAGACTCCCTAATGCTCCCTCAGCATTTCCCATCAGGAGCCTTTCTCCACCCTGGGAGGGGGTATGTTCCCAGTGCATTTCTCGTGAGTTTCCTGCAATTAATGACACACGAATCCTCACCTCCACAAGTCTGAGGTCTGCATTCCACACTCGGCTCCCTGGTCAAACAGGGGCTTCCAAAGTCATGGGTAGGAATCCGCTCCCATAGCAGCAGCTGCCCAGAGCGTCTGGCTCTGAAACGCCCCACATTGTTCCACGTTGTCTTGGAACTGCTATTCTCCCGACGTCTCCAGGAGCCTTGGGAATCCAGGCCCCTGGTTTACAGGCCTGTCATACAATACTCTACACATATTTACCAAGAGAGAGACGAGCCCTGGGCATCACCTCTGCTTCTCCTGCCTCTGCCCTCAAGCTCACCAGCTTATCCGCGTCCACAGTCACCAGCTACACGTGACGGGGGACCGGACGCCCACAGCAGAGGGCAGAGGGCCCAACGCCACATTCACTGCTTGGTCACACGCTCCTCTTCCTCGCCATGTTGGTCATAACTGCCACCATGTCCTGCGGTTCTAATTCAGCACCTGGCACAAAGCAAGCGCTGACTATCTACACTTACCGATCTGCCCATCCAGCCCTAAGCTTTGTCTATTTATCCCTTAGGATATTGTAGACAGTGACAGCCTGACAGACAGGACTCCCCCCTCAGCCTCAGAGCTCCCCCCTCACAGGTCACAGCTTTTTCACCTTTTTATTCTAGCAGGTGCTTAATATGTGTTCCGTTAACTGAAGGGGGAAAGTCATTATCGAATATTCCTTACAAAACCCCCTCCGTGCCCTTTTCCCTCTGGTTTTGCTCCTTTTCTCAACCTTCATTCCCTTCAGGCTTCTCCCTACGACTGAGAAGCATTTCTTTATTTTTTTCCATTCCAGTCTGTTCTCTCCTATTCCATTATTAGATCCAGCCTTGATCTGACACTGCATCCTCTCTGGATCCATCTCCCCCATGGGGCCAAATCTCGCAGAACCCACAATTCTCAACACCCAGGAAAAGACTCACCCACTGAGGTCTAGAACGCCAAGATCCACCACGCCAGTGCCCTCAAGTGTGGGTCTGGAGCAAGACCGTCCGTGGAAACTGGGCCACTGAAGCCACCCGAGGGATCTTGGTGGAGCAGTGAGAAGAGGTCACCTGTTCAAAGCCCTGGCTGGTGGGGAGGGCAGAGCAGGAACCGCTTCAGCGGGGTTCTCAGCAGCAGAGGGCAAACCACACCAGACACTTAACCCATCACTCACCGGCCATCTGCGGCTTTCCCTGTAGCTACAGTTTGAGAAGTAGGGGCAAGGGAGCCTCGATGTGCAAACGACAGCTGCTTAAAAGTTAAATTTTTTCGGGCTTCCCTGGTGGCGCAGTGGTTGAGAGTCCGCCTGCCGATGCAGGGGACGCGGGTTCGTGCCCCGGTCCGGGAGGATCCCGCGTGCCACGGAGCGGCTGGGCCCGTGAGCCGTGCCCGCTGAGCCTGCGCGTCCGGAGCCCGTGCTCCCCAAAGGGGGAGGCCACAAAAGTGAGAGGGCTGTGTACCGCAAAAAAAAAAAAAAAATTAAATTTTTTCTTCTAAGTTAACCACATAAAAAACTTGTGGCAAAATAGGTTAATAGGTGAAAATAAGGGACTTGAGGGTCAGGAAGGAACTAGACAAAAACAGTAAAAATATTAAGCTCGAGTCACAGAAGACACACCTAACTCTTCTCCACCATCACCAATGTCACCATGACCAACAGGAAAAACAACGTCGACATGGCCGTCATCACTAACACTACTGGACACTTCCTTGGGCCAATCAATGTTCTTTGTGTTCCTCGTGCATTTAATCTGTCACTCACAATGACTCTAAAAGAGAATTCAAGCACAGGGTGGCAGGGCAGGAACCCTGGCAGCCTGTCTCCAGGGTCCATGCTCCCCTCCACCATGCCCTGCTGCTTCTCCAGAAATGAACCAAAGGAAGGGTCTCTTCGCCGAGGCCTCACACAGCTTGTGCGTGGTTACTGAGAGAAGACACATGATGTCTACAGGCAGCACACACACACGGCCTCGACGTGCAAATGTATATGACATACACCTAAACTACAGGGAGAGGAAACTACTATACTGTCCGAGGGTTTTACGGTACCTGTATAGCTTACTGACAAAAGGAAGAAATCCTAGACATTAACTACTCAACACGCAAATTGTAAAGGTCACCAAACTGAGGGCCAGGAAAGGGGCCTGTCCAGGGCCACAGCGGCTTCTGCAGGAGCCAACCACTGACCCTGTCAGGCCCCGTCTATACCCGCAGAGACTCTGCCGGGCTCCCAATCCAGCAGCAGCCCCACTTCACACACGATGGCATCCGTGAGAGGCAGACTGTCACAACCACCCTGGGATGGAGTCTTGCATCTCCCGCACACAGCAGTTTAATTTAAGAAGGTAACGTCTAAAGGACTTCTGGCACATAGAGTTCTTTCCTTCTCAAAAAAGAGTAGCTACTGTTTATTCACACAATTTCTACAGTTAGGTACATAAATACGATAATCCATTGAGTATTCTCACAGGTGTTTAAATTCCACCGTATGAAGGAGTTCTAGAAAACCTTTTTCTGAAGAGAAATCGGCAGATATCTCACTAACAGTGATACAGGTGAGTCCCCAGCCCCTCAATGCACATGTGCCCAAGGGGTGACACTCACCACATTAGGAACGGCCTCCATGCAGGACCCAGAAATCAGGACTTGATGCCTGCATGGGCACCCGCCACTGGGCTTCCTTCCACACCGCCCACTGCCTGTCCTGGAACCCACGTGGGGCCCCGGGCACACGGGCATCCCTGACGTCAGCGGGCCTCTCCACCAAGTCCTGGGCCTTGGCCCTCACGCAGACCTGCTCCCGGTTACTTCTCCAAGTAGCGCAGCTCTCTGGGGCCCACATCCAGGCGGCTGAGTCCTTGGGCCAAGGACATGGCTTCCCCAAGCCACACAGGCCCCAGAGGTGGCCTCTGCGAGCCAGCGGTCCCGGCCACGTGCTTCAGGGCAGCAAATGCCACCACCCGGCCACGGGGGATGGACCCAGGGCCCCTCAGGGAGAGTCCGTACACGTCCCCTCGGCTAGAGGGCTCGGAACGGAGGAACGTGGCCTTGAGATAACACAAGGAGAGACCAGGTGTGCACACAGGGAGCGTGGCATGTCTGCTGGGGCATACGCACCGGGAAGGGAAGCGTGAGAGAGGAGCTGCCCCGGGACCCGCGCCCAACCCCCGATCTGTTTCCACTGCCTCCAAACTATGCAAACCGTCCCAGCCAAGCGCTGGGGCGACACACGGGCGCGGGCGCCTTGGGGTCACGTTGTGTTTGCCCTGGCTTCCCTGCCCAGGAGACAGTGGCAGAGTGTCCCTGAGGGGAAATGAGACGTGGAGACGAACCCCCCTGAGGGAGAGGGCACCTACGGGACCGTTGTCAGTGAATGATTTTCTTCAAGGAAAAGAAAACTAGGTGGGTCAAAAAAGTGATCTCCATGGGGCTAGATTGTGAGATAAAACGTAACCACACAGCGATTCTTGGAGCAGAGAAGCGTGGGCCACACAGGTCACGAGACGGCACTGCACAAGGCCGGACTGTCACCGCCCTGCCGCCCTCCTGCCCTTCCGTGTTGGGCACAGGGTCCTCGGGGCCAAGACGCAACCAGGCAGCGCAGCACGCAGTGGGATCCTGAGATCTGGCTGCCCTCCCCCAACAGAATTCCAGAGAATTCCACAGCCACGTGCCATCCACACCATGCCGACAGGCCCCTTGGTCCTCCCTGACATCTCACACACTACACACTAAAAATGCCATAAAACAGACCATTAAGAACCAAAGGATAATCTGGGAGCCCTCCTGGCCCCTATGGGCCTGGGAAGCTGCAGGACAGGGAGGGAGGCGCAAGCCCGGACATGCACTCTCACGCCAAGCCCTGGACGGTGCTGGGGGCCGTGAGCATCCTCGGGACCAAGCAGGGAGCCAGGCCCTGGCCTGAGAGGAGAGCCTGGCTGCTGGGCACCGCTGTCTCCAAGCTGGTCAGATCTCACCGCTTCTATTTACTTTGAAAAGAATAACTGTTTCTTGTAGGTGGTTAGAGCAGAGGCACTGAGATTTTAAAAAGGACATTTGGGCCTTAGTCAGCTCGGGCCTCAGCTGTGCAGAGATGAGAAGGAAACTGGCTCTCCACAGAGACAAGCTGTCACAACCAGGCCGTGTTAAACGTATGTGGGAAACAGAGCCCTTGCGCCTATGGAGCTAAACCACCTTCGCTTGTGCTCATGACCTGCACGTGTGGACAGCAGCCAGCCAAGGGCCCCGGGTGTCACCCACGTGGGAATCGCCCATGGCACATTCAGTTGGAGGCATTGAGGAAAAAGAATCATCACAGCAACTGCAAAGCTAAGTACCAGAACGTGGGCTATAAGCACCTCACACCTGTCTCATTCGGACCTCGCACCAGCCGTCCAGAGGAGGAACGGTTACAACCCACATCGTGGACTCACAGCAGGAGACTTTACCCCTGACAGACTCAGAGCACCAGCTTGTGCTCCTAGCCCAGCCACGTCTCTGTCACACCCTCCTCTACGTTTCCGTGTGTGTGCATATGTGCCTGTGAGCACGTGTCCATGTGTGTCTGCACATGCACACGTGTGTGTTCGTGTACATACACACCCATGCATGCCTGCTGATATGGGGAGAGGGCCCGTGCTGAGGAGGCCTGGCGCTGGATCCATGTCCCATGTGCACCTCCACAGGTGACCCCTCAGCCCCCGGGGCCCGGCTCACCCTTTCTACATGGAGAGGAGACACCAGGCCCCGTGAGACAGGCTGCATCCAGGGACAAGGTGAGAGGGCCATGCACTCTGAGAAGCAGGTGTGTCAACTTTGAAATAGAGACCCCTGGGGGACCGGGGAGGGAGGGGGCTTCTGGCATCCCCACGAGGCCACAGCGGGGGAAGGACAGGTGGGAGCTGGTGACGTGCTGACGGCACCAGGGCACCATCATCACTGACCGTGGAGGGGCCCTTCAGAGGAGGGGCCACAGCTGCCTCCTGCCCGCTCTTGGGTCCCAACGAAGTGTGACCATCGTGCATCCTTCCTCGAGGCTGCCCAACCCCAAAGCAGCCATCAGGGACCGTGTGCCAGGGTGTCCACAGGGGGGAAAGGGAGCCCGGAGGCAGCCCTGAAAATGTTCTACGGAGGAAATCCTAAACCCACCGGTGATGAGAAGCCCCGGAACAGCCCAAAGCCTTCTGCCAGGTCCCCCAACCTGCCTCCGTTCTGTGACACAGAACCACGATTCTAGGGTTCAAGGGAAACAAGAGACGTCCTGCTCACATGTCCCTTACACAGATTTACTAACGTGAAAGCACAAAAAATAGCAAGTTGCCTTGATTACCTGGGTTTTAAGCACCAAAGAGTGAAGCTGGTGGCTGTTTACCGACAGGAGCAATGCCTGACAACACGCTGAAAGGGCAGTAACGCGATGACCCTCACTCAAAAGAGCCGAAAGTTTTCATCTGTAAACTCGGGTAAGAGATCAGAAAGTAGAATAACCCGAGCTACCGACACTACAGGACAGACGGAAGATACGTCATGAGCCACTCATTGCTGCCCCCTCTCCCATAGGACTAGCTTTGCTCTTGCTGGAAACATTTCTCATGAGTACATATCTGTGTAAATATGGTCAGTCCCGGTCCAGTGAGGGTAGGGGGAAACTCAGGCTGAGATGGGGAATTCCGTGATTTAACTTTTGGAAACTCCTGAAAAAAGGTTTCATTTTGGATTTTTGTTTGTTTACTTGCTTCGGTTTAATCAACATGGGAACAATAAACGCGGACTCACCTCGGCATGAAATCCCTTGACCTTCGATAATCTGTTTGCAAACGCCACAGACTCTGGGTTTTTTAAAGGCCTTGTTCTTAAAACTGTGCAGACTCGAAGTTAATTCTTCTGGCTGAAAAAGTAGAGAGAGAAAGTGTCAGCTCTTCCATTCGTAGCCCGTTTGCTCTTTCTTTTCCCTTTCAGGAGATAATAAATCCAGCCGAGTTGGTGAAGGGTTGAAACAGGAACTTGACCAGGCAAACAGAAAAGAACAAGACAGCACCCTGCCAAGGCTGGGATCCCAGGGGCCTGGGATGCCCCGTCAGCACGCCCGGTGCCAGGGCCCTGGTGGCGGCCCACATGCTACCAGTTCATAATCGCCTGGGTGAAGGGCTTATGTGATTGCGTATTAGCTTACAAACTGCAGGCTTACAGCCACTGCTTCTGTGACAAAGGAATCCACATGCATTCCCAGAATCTTAACGCTTCTTCCTCTGGAAGAAACGATCAGCAAACAGCACAATTATAGCAGAGGTCACTAACCAACTGGCTTCCTGGCCACTTAGCCTCTCTGAACTGCTGTACTGAGGAGAAGCTGTCACCAGACCAGGGTGACAAGATAGCAGTTCCTCCTTAAAGCTGGTACAGAACTGAACCCATTACACACACCGGCACTGGGACGAGGGGAAACACTTATGCACCAAATCCGTGTTTGTAGCGTCAGGGCTCATAGCTATAGCTGACGATCTTATAAAATTTCAATTTGCCTTCGAAACCAAACACCAATCATACTCCCATTTGCTGATAGGTGACAGTGTATTCTAACGTAACCTATATCCACATGGACTCACAGAGGCCATGACTCACACCAGAATAACTAAAATTCATTGAGATGATGAAATGTTACCGAGAATGGGAGACAAATGGTACAACTACTTTGGAAAACGGCTTGACAACTTATACACACTTTTAAACCTACACCAATCTTATGACTCAGCAATTCCACTCTTACAGACACCAAAATACATATGTCCACAAAAACACGTGCAATAACGATCAGAGCCACCTTATTTAAAACTGCCCCAAACAGGAAGTAACCCAAATGCCCATCACAAGGAGCCTGGATAAACAAACCATGGTATATTCATAAAATGGAATATCATTTGGTATACACAAGAGCAAGCTACTAATACATGTAACATCATGGATGAACATCAAAAGCATTATTACGCTAAATGAAAGAAGTCAGACACGAGCACACAGTGAATGAGTCTCTTTATAGGGTGTTCATGAACAGGTAAATTAACCTATCTAGTTCCTCAGAGGCAGGAAAAAAATTAGGTGAGCTCTACGAATGCCCCAAATTCCTACATGGAGAAAGCTTCCAGGATGCAGAGAGGGAAGGGGGAACCAGTTTACTACATGGATTGAAGGAAAGGAGTTAAGAATTCAGGCTGGGGCTTCCCTGGTGGCGCAGTGGGTGAGAGTCCGCCTGCCGATGCAGGGGACGCGGGTTCGTGCCCCGGGCTGGGAGGATCCCACGTGCCGCGGAGTCACTGGGCCCATGAGCCATGGCCGCTGAGCCTGCGCGTCCGGAGCCTGTGCTCCGCAACGGGAGAGGCCGCAGCAGTGAGAGGCCCGCGTACCGCAAAAAAAAAAAAAAACTTCCTACGATATACAAAAGCTGAAAGCTGAAATAATTCATCACCAGCTGACACGTACTACAAGACATGGTAAAGATAGTCTGGGCGAAAGGAAAATGATATCAGATGGAAATACAGCTTTACACAAAAGAATGAAGACCACTAGAAATGGTAATTACGTGGACAAATATGTAAGATTTTTCACTTATTACTTAAAACTCACTAAAAAAAATTAACTGTTTGAACAAAAACTAATAATGATGTGATGTGAGGTTTAACATAAGTAGAAGTAAAATTTATGATAAAACAGCACAAAACTCAGGAAAGGAGAAATGGTATATACTTAGTATATACTACTGTAAGGCTCTCACAATATACGTGAAGTAATAACACTGTCACTGGAAGGTAGACTGTGACAAGCTAAAAAAGTATAATATACACCTTAAAGCACTACTAAAATAATGAGTTATAGGTAATAATACAGCAAAGAAGATAAAACAAAGTTATTTTAAAAGTTCAATTAACTTAAAATGATAAAAAAAAAGAGAAGAAGCTGTAATAAAGAACAGGTGAGAGAAATGGAAAACAAGTAGCAAGATGATAGATTTAAACCTCACCATATTAGTAATCACATGAATGTAAATAGTTTAAATCTCTTAATTAAAAGGCAGGGATTGTCAGATTTTTTTTTCAAAAAAGACAAAGGATAGAAAAAATATACAATGATAATGTTAATCAAAGGAAAGCTGAAGTGACTATATTAATAACAAAGTCGATTCTAGATTAAAGAACATTCCCAATGATAGAGAAAGGCACTGCGTAATGATGAAAGGGTAAAAGCAACAAGAGAATATAACAAACCTGAACAGTTATGTATCTAATAACCAAACTTTCAAAACATATGAAATAAGAACTGATAGAATTGCAAACAGAAATAGGCAAACATACACAGTCTGAAATTTCATTACCCCTTGTTATAGACTGAACTGTGTCCCCCAAAATTTCATATATTGAAGCCCTAACCTCCAATGTGACCATATTTGAAGATGGGGCCTTTAAAGAGGTCATCAACATTAAATGAGGCCATAAGGGTAGGAAACTAACCCAAGAGGGCTGGTGTCCTTATATGAAGAAGAGACACTAGGGAAGCTTTGCACACAGAGGGAAGTTCATGTGAGGACACAGTGAGAAGGTGACCATCTACAAACTAAGGAAAGAGGCCTTGGGAAAAACCAAACCTGTCAATACCTTGATCTGGGACTTCCAGCCTCCTGAACTGTAAGAAAATAATTTTCTGTTGTTTAAGCCACCCAACCTGTGTTATTTTATTATGGCAGCCCTAGCAAACTAACATACTCTTTCTCAATAATTAATAATTATTTTTATCAATAATAATAATTGATAATTATTGCAGAAAATAAGCAAGGATACATAAGCTTTGAACAATATTATCAAAAACTTGACCTAATTGACATTTATAGAACATCTGACCTAACAGCAGCAGAATACACATTGTTTTCAAATGCATATGGAATATTTAGCAAGGTCGACCATATTCTGGGACATAAAACAAGTCTAAATAAATTTAAAAGTATTCAAGTCATACTAAATATGTTCTCTGACCACAATGGGATTAAATTAGGAATCAGAAACAGAAAGGTCTCAGTAAAATTCCCCAAGTATTTGGAAACTAAATAACACACTTTTAAGTAGTGCATAAGTTAATACATCATAGCTAACTGGGTTTCTCCCAAGAATGCAAGTTTGGTTGGTTTTACATTCAAATGTCAATCAATTAACTAAAACAAAACAGAACACAACAACAACAAAAAAAAAATCTCTTATAAAATCTAACTTCCATTTCCTGGTAAAAAAGCCAAATAGGAATAACAAGGGACTTCCTCAACTTCATAAAATCGTCTATGTGAAACCTACAGTAAACATCATACTTAATGATGAAAGACTAAATGCATTCCCTTTAAGATCTGAAAGAAGGCAAGGTTTCCTGCAATCAATATTTCTATTTAACCTTGTCCCAGAAGTTCTAATCAGTGCAATCAGGCAAGAAAAGTAAATAAGAGGTATCCAGTTTGGGAAGGAGAAAGTAAAAACTGTCTTTAATCACTGATGACATCACTGTTTATGGAGAAAAAGCTGATGAAATCTATGAAAAAGCTCCAGAACTAACAAGTGAGTTTAGCAAAGATGAAGGATACAAGATCAATGAATGCACAAGCTGATTGTATTTCTACATACCAGCAATAAACATCCAGAAATTGAAATTCGAAAAATATTACCATTTATATTCGTATCAAAAATATGAAATACTTAGGGATAAATCTAACAAGACTGCAAAAGACCTATAAACTAAAAACTACAAAACACTGTGGAAAGAAATTAAAGAAGATATAAATAGATGGAGAGATATACCATGTTCATGGGTCAGAAGACTCAATGTAATTAAGACACAATTCTTCCCATAGAATCTATAGATTCAACAAAATCTCAATCAAAATCCCAGAAGGTTCTTTTTTTATAACTGGCAAACTGATTCTAAAATTCATATTTAAATGCAAAGCACTTAAAACTCCCAAAACAACTTTGAAGACTGCACATATTTAAGTGTACAATGTGATGTTTTCTATTATATTTTGAAAATGTGTCTTTAGTATAAAAACATTAAACTAAAGAGTTTCAAAGAAAGTATGTTCTTGGGATTCTACATAACTAATAAATACGAGGTACTGAATGAACACCTTGAATCCTAATTTTCAACAAAGCAAATGCTCCTCTGATACTGATAAAAGGAAAAGCAAATACACAGCACACAGACCACAACGCCGTATTCCTTGACCAATGGCTGACAAGGAGAACCCCATGTGCAACTACTAATGGACTGGAATTGGCAGAGAACTCTTTCCGACATGCCATTCCAACTTTAAAGCATGCTTTGCCCATCCCCAAACTTTCCCCTGCTATTCAAATTGTCTAGAATGCTGGTAACTTATAGTTTTCTACTGTGACCATTTCTAGTCCCACCCTCCCCCAAGTCCTTCCTGACCACTTCAAGTTCCTCAGCAATCCTACAGCAGTCTCATCACTCAATCACATATCCCCTGGTGTTGATCTTGTCAAGGCTGTCAAATGAGGCAAAGTGTCCTGCACCAAGCAGAAGTCTTCTCGCCGGTTCTGCCACCTGCAGTACGAGCTCTATGACCCAGGGCAAGTCATACCTCTCTTCAAGGGAAAGGATACCGCCCCCTCCTACCTATTAACCAAGCTACTGTAAATAGTCAAATGCTATGGCAGGTACCAGTTATGAACACTGGCCGTCTATGGGAATCACTTGGGCAGAGTTTTTAAAACAGCTGTGCCTAAGCTCTACCCCAGACCAATTAAAACAGATTATCTGGAGGTGGGACCAGACGACAAATCTTTTCACATCTCCTCCAGTGACTCTGATCTGCAGCTGGGACTGAGAGCCTCCACTACATAATGGACCATACTATAAGAAGCTATTCCTCATACGTGGTAAGGCACTATTATTACGTGCTTGTTCACACGTCTGTTTCTGGTTTTCTCAAGAGACTGTATACTTTTTGATAGCAGGGCTCTTGTACTCCATGCCTATAAAAGAGGGACGAAGGTACTGCTATCATGAAGTTCATGACATTGGCAGGGCCCTTCTGTGCTGTAACCACTGTTCAACAAACGAGGCACCAGCACGCGAGATCAAGACCACACAGCCAACAGATAAGGGATATGGGCTCAGAACCAGTCTCCACCCGAGTCTCACGCTCAGACAGGAGTCGGCGTTCAAGTAGCTGACAAACACGGCCCTCTATCGTAATCCCGCCAGCTGGTACATACTTGCCCCTCCCTCATATTTCAGTTATTTGTTTACACACCTTCTCCCCTGTGTAATTTCCTAGAGGCGGGACACCAGGCGCTTATCCATTTGTCTTACGAGGCCCCTGCACAGTGCCTGGTAGACAGTGAACCACGGACCCTCAATTAATATTTGTTGACTGAATGAACTGGCCGTGTTCTGTGGGCCAGCGGGGTATACTGTGACCTTTTATTCCTTGCAAATACCTTTATTATAACGAGGGAGAAAGAGGCACTGTGTTCCTGTGATATTCTTGCGGGCTGGGCGACAGCTAGAAGCCTGGAGGAAGGAAACAGCAGAGGTGCTGTAGGGAGGCTGAAGCCATTTCAATGGCTGGATGGCGGAGGAATTCATTTCAGATAGTGTAATAACATCTGCTCACGCTTCATCTGTACATAACATCTCCATTGTGAAGTGAGCCTAGACAGGATTAGACTGCCTTTGTTTTCACCTGATACTGTGCTTTCATTTCTCCCAAAGAGGCGGGGCCAATGAGGGCAGGAAAATTGCATTTAATTGTTAGGAGCAGGCAGTTGGAAGGGTAGAGAGCAAGGCTGCGGGTTCCACAAGGACTCCCTGAGGGGTTCAGGGTAATTAGTGCTGGTCTTGATTGTGAGGTCTCTTTTTAGAAAGAAAAATCTCTGCAGAATTGAGCGAGTTTAAGTGCCCCACAGCAGCGCAGAAGGGTAACCTTCTGCTCTGCTCTGCGAAAATGCAAAACCTCACAGACCTCTCTGCTAGGTTCTCTGGGCTAATGTTCCGGAAGCAACAGTTACCCACACAAAGGCTAAATTAGCACAATCCAAGCTATATCTTCCTTCCAGGAAAGAGGATTTAGGGGTGGGTTTTCATACCTGGAAGCTTTCAGTAGCAATTCTGGGGGCGGGGCAGATACTGAGCAAAAACACCAAGCAACTTGACTCTGAAGTTAAACGCGAAAAAAACTTCCTGCGTAGGCAGAGTGGACCCCAAACCTCTGGGGTGTTCCTGCCCAGAGATGTTTCCACCCACCAGCAGCCACAGGACCCAGGGTACAGGGACACCCTCTGCATACCACACACTGTCCCTAAGCTTCCCAGCAATAGTGTTTGTTAAACTAAAAATAGAATGCAACACAACTCAAAGTGATGCGAAGCAGCTGACAGTCTGACAAACTCTCACTCCTCAGAACCTTACATAAATTTCCGGGAAGACGAATGCAATAAATACCTAATTATTAGACTCAGAGAAAGGACTGCTGAGCCTAGTAAGGAGCCGCCTCCCGGCATCTGCTCTGTTTAATTCAAACGCCATGGAGGACCGTCCCAGGACCAGGTATCGTTACATGGCTCTGGTTAACTTACATTTCTGCAACAATGCTAGTGCACCCTCACACACCCACAGAGCTAAGCACCCTCTTCCTTTGCAAGAAACACAGGCTACGAAGCGAGTCCGCGAAATTGCCAATGTCCTACTTCCATTCCAGGAAAGGAGTCCAAGGAAGTGTGTTCAAGAGGGAGTAGGATTAGAAAATTAAGCCAGAACTGTCCCCCACTCCATGTGGGCTCACCAGGGCGCCGCCGGCCTCCCACCAGGCAAAGCCCTGCTCCCCCTCTCTCTTCCTTTCCTGCGCAAGTAACACGCGCATACACGGGCACACGCGGGGGGACACGCGCGCGGAAGTGCACGCGCGCGCACAAACAAGGACACACGCGCACTCGCGGACACATGAGCACGCGCAGAGACAAGGGCACAGGAGTGAACGAACGTGCACGCGCAAACAAGGGTGCACGGGCACCCGTACACACTTGCACGTCGGCACTCAGACTGGGGTACGCGGGCACACACAAGCCCACGCGCACACCAACCCAAAAATGCCCCCACCCCGTCCCAGCGCCCGGCGCGCCCGCGTCGCCGCTCCCAGCACCCTGACCCTTGCTCCAGCGCCCCTCCCCCGTCTCGGGGCTCCCACTCACCTGGCGCCGGTGCCGGCGCACCCGCGCCCCGCGCGCGCACCCTCCAGGCGGCCCGGGTGTCAGGGCGCGCAGCCGCATGGCCGCCCTGGCCCCCGCGGAGAGCCGGGCCGGGCGAGGAAGGCAGAGGCAGGCGCGGACCCCTCTCCGGCGGCGGTGCCAGGCAGGTATGCCTCCTGAGCCCCTGCGTCTCGGCGTCAGGAAAAGTTCGACCCCGGGAGCCCCGGAAAGAAGCGGCCGCCAACTCCAAGTCCACTCTGCCGTCAGAAGTCAGATGCCGGGAACAAAAGCCAGAAGAGTGAGCGCACGGTCCCCCGGCGCCCCTCCATCTGACACGAATTAGCCCTCCCTCCCCCACCCCAGACGCAGCTCCAGAGAGAAGGCAAAAGGCTTCTCAGCCAAACCCAGGAAAAGTGGAGAAGAAACGCCTCCTAGGGCAGGGCTGGGGGGCAAACCTTCCATTGCCCTGCGTCGCCCTCCGCCCTCCCACTGGATTTACCCCCGCCTCTGGCTGGAGTACAGCTTGACTAGGATTTCAGACCTCTCCAAGAATGCAGACCCTGGGGCTTAAAATCAAAACCCGCAGGCTCTTTGCCTTCGGGGATTTTAAATCTTGTATACTGTCCAGTAAACCTGCATCTGTAATGGTCAGTATCACTGGTAATCTACACTGCTAGCAAACAGTGGCTTTGGAGTGGAAAGAAGGAAAACTCTCATGCAGAAAGGCCTCTTTCCAATTTGCTTCTTCAACTAAGAAAAGCAAGCAGCAGCAGCCTTGCCAAAGAGGGTTGAGAACCAGGTAGAGGTTCCAGCAAGCTCAAAGTGAACGGTTATGGCGCCTTCCACACCTGGGGTCTGGGATCCACCGCACCCCTCCGTCCCCTTCCCATCCAAGGTGCCATCCAGCTCCCAGCAAAGCACAACCCATTTTCCTCTCTGGGTCTGTGATTTTAGAAGGAAATGAAAAGCCTGTTCTTAATTTTTTTTAAGGAGATGGAGGTGACTGGGATGGTGGGGTCCAGGTGTCACACGAAGAGGTAGTCAGACACCTGGAAAGTGGAAGGGTCACTTAGCCTGAAGGACAGCCCAGAGGGGTGGGTGGGCATGATCCACAGACAGAATGGCCCTGTTTCGATGCCTGTCAGACCCCACAGGACTGACTTGTCTTGGGCTGGGGTCGTGGAGCAGTGGATCTAAGCTTTCCACCATGGAAAGCTCTGGCAACCCACTCCTGGGAAAGGCTCCCTCGATCGTGGACACGTTCGGCTGAGGCCACATCCTCCCTTCCGTGGGGTCCTGTAGAGGAGGCCCATGCATAGTAGCACATGGCCTGGGGAGCTGTATGGCCTCAGCCATAGCAGAACTGTGTGCCCTAGTGGCTTGGCCGGCCTCCACGCCCAGCCCAGGGTGCAATACTAATGACCTGTGTTGGTGTAACACTTCAGATCTTCAACTCCGCTTGCAACTCCAAATGTCTTAGCTTCAGAGAGCAGTCTGGGTGGGCTAGACCTGGGCCTTTATGGTTAACACATGTGCGAATTCCAGCCATCAATTCAAAGGCCAGCATTAACCTCTCAGGTTCTGGCACTGAATACCCATCTTTCCATTTCTGGGGTGGAATAGCAAAGCTGCTCTTCAACTTTCAACCACACACACACACACACACACACACACACACATACACACACACACACACATACACACACACACACACAAAAAACAGGAACACACCATTCTGTCTTCTGATTCCTTGCCTGACAGCCACCCATTCATTCTCATTTCCCTCCATCCTTCAGATAAGATTATTATTCATCTGTCTCTACAGTCATTCGTTCGTTTGTTCATTAATTCATTTTCCAGATTCATTCATTACTATTCACTTTTTCTATAGAGTAGTTAAACTTTAGTTTTTGCAAACACGTCTCAGTGCTATTTCTTCATACGTATCCCTCAGCCCCATGGGACTGCAGGATCCCTAAGAACGCACATCTGTATCAGATTCATTTGAGTCCCCAACATCTAACACAAGACGGAGCCCAGAGCCGCGTCCGCAAGCTGAGCTAGAAGCACATTTTCTGCTGTCCGGGGGCGCACAACGCAGACACTTCTTCCAGACGCCGGCTGGACCTATCGCCAGTCTCACCCATGGAACCAGCAGAAGGAACCTGAATCCCAGCAAAGAACAGGTAACTCCCAAAATGATAAAGCTCCTTGAACTCAAGGACCGGGCTCCACGCTCTACAGGGCCCCTGGAAATGAAGGTCCTGGGCACCAGAGCTCCTAGGCCCGTGGCTGCCAGATTGGAAGACAAACAGGTGTTTTCACAGGGGACACCTGAATCTCCTCTCACTAGATTAAAAAGTACATCGTTCAGAAGATTCCCACACTTTATTACTAATAATCCATCACATGCGTGCGACCACACCTCACAGATAATGACAACAAAGTGAGAACCAGGGACCACAGACAGTCGTTGGGCTACAGCCCAGACCACCCCAGCCCAAGTGAACTTCCCCAAATACAAAACTGGGACCCCTGTCAGATGCCCCGCTTTGCCAGCTGGCCCCCTCTCTAGCCCCCTAACCCTCCACCCTCCTGCACCAGCCGGCCCCGCCCACCCCCAGGCTTCTCCTGCTCTGTGTCCCTCAGAGGCAAGCTGAAGTGTGAGGGTTTGAGGCCAGCTCAGCCTAGGGACCCCCGGGGACCCCAGGAACCAGGGCAGGTATGGAGCCAGCTACTCTAGCCTCTCCGGACTCACCCACTACCGTGCTGGCAGCCTGGCCTGCCCCTGGGAAGACGGCAGTCCTCCCTGCTTCTTGCCGGCCGGACGGCCTGCCTCCGACTTGCGGCTGCACCGAGTCCCCAGCAACAAAGGAGGTTCTTCGTGCACAGGACGGACTTCAGGGGGCCCGGGTCCAGACCGTATGGGCAAAGCTCCAACGCCAGGCCTCGGGGCTGCATCACCAACCCGGGCTGGGAACCCAGACTGGACTGGGGACAGAAGCCCTGCGGTGAGACCGACCCTAACACGGGATGCGAGGCTGGCCCACCCAGGACCCCGGGGTTCTCGTCCGACTGAGCGGAGGGAGGGCTGCTGCCACACGGCCCCTCGCTCACACACTCAGCCAGCCATCCCGGAATGCTGACGAGCAGCCTGTGTGTGCCTGGCGTCACGGGGACTCCGGTGACGAACGACTCCTCTTTACCTGATGGCAGAAATATCTGCGTGTGACGTTATGAGGGGGCACTGAGCCACTCACGGGACTTTGGGGAAAACAGGCGACGGGTGGGCTGAGACCTGGAGGAGGAGTGGACAGGAAAGGAGCCAGGAAAGGAGCCGGGGGACCAAGCACTGTGCATAAGGCAGGGTGTTTGCGTGAACTGGACCCCAGGCAGGCGGGCAGAGGCCGCATCGTCAGGGCGGGCATGGGGGTGGTGAGCTCGGTGCCGGGAGGAGTGGAGAGGAAGGGGACCCTCAGAGCCAGCCAGGGCCTGACCCCGAGGGCAGCGGGAATCTCTAGCGGTGAGCGGGAAGGAACCACATGAACACCCTGTGTCCTGGGGACCACCTGGTGATGAAGGGGTTTACTAACACGGAAAGGAAGAAAATGCCAGTGATTGCTGTGTTGGGGGACTGGAATCGGATGCTGGTGTAACTCGTGGTTTCAATGTAGAGACACAGATACTGACAGAAGTCAAAACTGATGCAGACGTGCACACGCACACACACCCATGCACAAGCACGCACCCATATACACACACGCATATATACACTCCTCAGCTCTGTCCGTGGTGGGCGGCCTGAAGCAGCCCCCAATAGTAGTGGTTGCATCCAGCACCCACATCCCGGTTTTAAAGCACTGTCTCCCAGTAAAAGATTTCAGGGCTCCTTGGAGACATGGCTGGTTTCAGATCTGAGCCAGGGATGCTACAAATGAACCTGCTATGTTTTTTTTGTTTGTTTTTGCCAGAGGGTAAAGGAATGCTCCCGGAATAGGGGGGCTGCATCACCAGGGGACTGGAGTGGGCTTGCAGAGATTGCCCCTGGCCAAACTTGGGACAACTTGAACATCGAAATAAATAGTGATAATATTGATTATAACCCATTCAGTTAAATAGGAATTCATGAGTCCATGAGTCCTACTGATAGAAATAAAGAGCTAAATGAACACACTGTGGGTCCGATGAGACGTAGATGCCTGCATGGTCTCAAGGCACCTCCTGACCTGGAGGGACGAGGGCAGGAGAGGGCAGCAGGAGACAGGTGGAGGGGGCGGGGTACAGAGATCGTGGAGGTTTTTAGCCTCTACTCATTATGGGAACTCACAGAAGAGAGCCATGATCCACCATTCTGCCCCAGTCACTCTTTGGAGAAGATTCACATAGCCTCAAAGTATTGTCCCTTATTTGGTATAAAAGGGAAAACAGCCAAGTCTGCGACAGAGCCGGCTGGCCATGCCAGCCTGAGTGACCATGGCCTTCGATGGGACACAGCCACCATGAGAGCACGGCTCTACCGTCGGTGCTCCTGCAGAGAGGCACAGCCTGACCCTGATCTTGACCAGGTATCACCAGATCCGAGCGAGGGACACAGGGGCCAAAATCTGGGGTCCCTGGGAGCTGAGCGTGGAGGGTCCGTCTGCCGGCTAGATGCACCCTCATTCCCAGCCCCAGAGTCTGCAGTGGGGGTCACCAAACACTCCGGGCAAATGACTCCTGTCTTCACCCCTCCATCTCCGTCACACAGAAGATCCACCACGGGCCAGTCACACCCATCCATGGCTCTGTGACTCCAAGTGCCAAGGGGTTTCCAATAGCCACCTAAAGCACTTTCAAAAGCACTTTGCCTCTGATAACAAAAGACTCTTGCTTGGGTTTTTTTTTAAATGCAATTCTATTTTTTTTTTTTAATTTATTTGTTTTGATTTCTGGCTGTGTTGGGTCTTCGTTGCTGCGCACGGGCTTTCTCTAGCTGCAGCGAGCGGGGGCTACTCTTCATTGCAGTGCGCAGGCTTCTCATTGTCGTGGCTTCTCTTGTTGGGGAGCACGGGCTCTAGGCGCGCGGGCTTCAGTAGTTGTGACGTGTGGGCTCAGTAGTTGTGGCTCACGGGCTCTAGAGCACAGGTTCAGTTGTGGCGCACGGGCTTAGCTGCTCTGCAGCATGTGGGATCTTCCCACACCTGGGATGGGACCCATGTCCCCTGCATTGGCAGGCGGATTCTTAACCCCTGCGCCACCAGGGAAGCCCTCTTGCTTGAGTTTAAGGAGCTTCTGATACCAGTAAGTTGTCGCCAGCTCTCATCTGCAGAAACCTCCATGCTTGGCCTTCTCTCCTGGTCGGAAGTCAGGGACACCAGTCACGCTGGCCACTGGAGGCCCAGGGACCATCTCTAGAGGCCCGGCCTCGCACGTGGGCCCTGCACAAGCACAGCCCTTGGGCAAATTATCACTCTCAAGACCGTCCACCTCCTCCCTTCCCCGCTCAGCCAGCCCCTGCTCCATCCCACACCCAGGAGGGCAACAGGACACAGTGGGCCTCGAAGGGCACTGGTCATGTTTCAGTACTTCCTGACGACACCCAGGAGCCCTGTGAGTCCATCTCACTGATGGCAGTAGGGCCTGTTCCTCAGACGATGAGGGAGCGCAGGACGGGGCACAGGACACAGGGGAAACCAAGTCCCCAGGGGATCCAGGGATGTGGGGTGAGGGGGCAGAAGACTGCAGAGCCAGCGAGTAGAGGCACATCACCTAACCCGGGGACATCCTTGGGCCAAGGGTCAGATTAAAGGTGCCGCATGTTGGGCGCTAGATCGGCGAGGACGGTCCAGCAGCAGGAATGACCTCCTCCTAGAGGACACAGGACTGTAGGGCTGTGTTCCCACTCCAGGCTTTGTCCCCCACACCCCTCTGTTTCTCACCAAAGTCATAGTAAATCAACCTCAGTGAACCTGTACCATGAGTCCCCTGACCTCAAGGGAGGTCATCTAGTCCAGCCAATTTCACCGAAATGTCTTAGTTGGCTACAGAGTCCAAGGCGACTCCCATCCTGAGCTCACAACCCCCTCCCCTCAAGGGGAGTCCTGTGGCGGCGACAACGGCAGCCCCATGGGGTGGGCGCACCATCCAGGGACCCGGATCCTTGCGCGCGTCAAGTGCGGCTCTTCACGGGCACGTCTCGTGACTCCCTTTCAGGACGAGGGGACCTCCTCGGCGTACCGCTTTGGGCCGATGCTAAGAAAGTTAGAACTGGTTCGCATTTCCCCTCCACTCTCCCCTCTCACGCGTTTCCTTCCCTCACCTTCAAAAAGCACAGAAAACGTGCTTCCTCTACAAAAATCAGCTTCCGGTATGTGCTTTTCCCCCCTTCCCTGCTCAAGAACAACAACTGTTTCATTAAAGAACAGGCAGAGAAGAGCAAAAGAAAGGGATGGATGAAAAGGCTGGCGCCTCCCCCGCCCCCGGCCGTTACGTCCCCCTGTCCCGGCCATTCCTCCTCTGTCTCCTTGTCATCCCTAGAGAGAAGGAAGGGGCTAGGGAGACACGGCTGCTTCCTGACGGGGCGGCAGAGGCATCCTAGCTGCCTCACCTGCCCTGTGGAGGGAGACAAGGGTGCGGCAGTAAGGATAAGGGCAGGGTCTGCGGAGACACCAGCAAATCACGGGGGCCCTGGCTGTGTGTGCTCCTGCCCGAGCGGACACCAAGGCCTCATACTCAAACCTAAGAGAAGAAAGCGAACCCCGCGCACCATGTTCCTGCCTCTGCCCTCACAGGCACGGAGGACATCCTCCCATCCTCCCACCTCAACACGGACAGGCTCCCCCTGCTCTGGGGGAAAATATCTGCAGGAAGGGGCAGGGGAATGAAATAATAAATATCACACTAGTGCATTAAGTCGAGTTTTCTCTCTGCACACCGAGATGACCCCACCGGGACGGAACTCTAAGTCTGGAGGGCCCTCTGCCCTCCGCGAGCGATTCTGGTCTCTTAAACTAGAATCTCACACTCGGAGACCTGCCCGGGGTCGCAGAGCTGAAGACCCCGAGCCCCCAGCCCCCAGTCCTCGTGTCCATTCTCAGACCTCTGCGGTTCCTGACAGCGTCCCGGACCTAGCGGGGGCCCCGTCCTATCCTAGCTAACCTCAGGAAATGGGCCAGTGGAAAACTGGTAGGTGGCCTTCGTTTAGTACTGAGGGGAGATGAATGTTGAGGACAACCAGAGCTTACTCCTCACTCGCCACCAAGCATCTCTGCACCATCCCTTGACCCCAAGTGCAAAGAGAGCCCCCAGAATAAGCTCCTAAGCAAGACGTTGAGACCCACAATTTTAAGACGTATTCTGCTGCTTTCAGCACAGAACACCAAAAGTGGAGAGAGAACGTGCAAGTCCGAAGAGAACAGACATGGCTCATCTGGGCTTTTAAATTCCTCCCAGTATAGACAGACCTTGTTTTGATTGTACGTCGAAGCTACTGCATTGTTTACACATTGAAGGTTCATGGCAACCCTGCGTCGTGGGTGATGGTGAGCGTTTTTTAGCAATAAAGTATTTTTAATTAAGGTATGTACATTGTTTTTTAGACATAATGCTACTGCACACTTAGCAGACGAGAGTATAGCGTAAACGTAACTTTTATACTCACTGGGAAACCAAAAACTTCGTGTGACTCACTTTATTGTGATATTCACTTTATGGCCATGGTCTGGAACCAAACCCGCAATATCTCTGAGGTGTGCCAGTACAGTCAAATTGAAATGCTTCAGAGTGGGTTTCCCCTAACAGAGGAAAATCTAGATCATGGTCAGGTCCGGTGATGGGCCGCAAAATGCCAGCAGTGCAACAGACGATCTCCACGTCCCACCCCCTCCAGAAACGCCGGTTCTGCGGGGGTGTCATCCCCATCTGTTGGCGACCAGCAGAGGCTCTGGGAAGTTTAGCCTGGTGAGCAGAGCCAGCCTCCCATGGGTGGTCCCAAACCCAAGCCATTTCCCCAGGCGGGGTGTGAGGATGGAGGGGCCACACCTGGCCTGTCCTTCTGCTAGAACACAGCAGCCGGGCAGCCCTCCTGTCCACTTGGCCCCAGCACATCCTCCCCCGGTGTGCCAGGGAGCTGGCTCCTACGAGGAGGGTATGGTTGGAAAGGAGACACTGACAGAGCGCCCTCTGAGTCACCAAGCCTCATCTCTGGATTAACCCCAGCCTTTTCCTTCCTCCATAGCTCTCCTGCGGACCAAAAACGCCCCAGTATTCCCTGGCTTTGACCAAACCTGGCTAGACCACATCTGGAACTCTGGGGAGGGACTCTGCCCATAAGACCGCTATGCTGCCTCCTCCGAGATGGGCTGGACCGAGGTGGGCTGGACAAACGGCCACAGAGAGCACCTCGGGGCACCCTGGACCCGTTCTACTCCTTGCTGTGTGTCTGCGAGTTTATTAGTCATCACTCTGGGCCTCTATTTCTTCATCTGCTAACAAGAATGATACACTCACTACTGACCTCAAACAGTTCTTGTGAGTTTCACTCCAGATGACGCCCGGAGAGGCTTTGGTACGATGCCCACTAAACATTCCTTCTTCCCCGGCTAAGAGGGGTCCCTACACAGCCAGAAGAGTTTGGGGGACTAGGTTGAGAGGCCCCAAGTAGACAATGGGAAGATAACATCACAGTTTCTGAGAAAGTTGGGCTGTTTCCATCAATATGAACAAGTTTTGACTCTTCCTGAAGTTGAGAAAAGGCAGACCTCGTCTCTGTTTATTATCGTCACTGTGAACCGGTGTTTGTACTCCCGGGCCGGGGTGAGGCAGGCAGGGTTGGGTCCCATCTTGCTCTGGGGAAGCCAGGACTTTAGGGCTGACTCCCCGGTAGCTGGGTCACCCTCAAACTCGGTAAGGCCATGACGAAGCCGGGAACACACCTGGCCCGATCAACGTGTTCTCAAAGAGAGCTAATAACTAAATCCTCTGATCTGAATTCTGGCAAAGCAAGTTCCCCGGCCTAGTGTGATGCTCTTGACTTAAAGTAATCTCTACTTCACCCAAATCATGCCCCAGGACGCTCCGGCACGTGAAAAGCATGTATCCAGTAAATAACGTTGCTCGCCGCAACTCAGAAAAAAGAAACAGCAAAATCTCCATCCAAGCCCAGAGAGCAGGAAGCAGCACCCACATGAGGGGCAGAGCCCTCAGCCGCTCGCCTGACCAGTGCCTTGGTCTCCTGCCGGCTCCCAGCCCCAAGAACAACAGCCCAGTGTCAGCCACTCTCCAACGGCCCACGATGCGCCGGGTGGTGGGTTAGCTGGTGATTTTATGTCAGTTCCCAAATTTTCTGAAACGTCAGTCAGGTCGCATATTTATAATCTTTAAAGCTTAAGGTTAAAACAACTTTTAGTTAAAGCTTATAAGTTAAAAAATATATCTGTAGCACAGTACTGACCATCCGCTTAATTCTACTTTATTTTTTTTTTTTTTAAGTTATTCCACTTCCAGTCCCACCTGACCACTGGGGCTTCTCATCTGGTGTGTAATCTAGCAGCAGACACCTGTCCGTCGAGGTCAGACAGACAAGGGACACTGCCTGGGCCCTGTCCCATGGCCAGCTTTCTCTGGGCGTCCCTAGGCCCTGCATCCACTCACAGTAAACTACACGTGTCCTCCCGGGAGCCAGGCTGTACGGGACACGCATTCCTGGCGGAATGAATGACTGTAAATCAATAAAGACAGACGCCAGGTTTTAAGGCAACGGTCACTGGAGGCCACACCCTGTGGTCACAGCTGGGCTGGGCCTTGGAACCTGTGGCCTCATATCTGCTGCCCTTTGATTTCTGAGTAGCTGACTGCCAATGATTCACAGCACCCACGCAACCACCCTTCCATTCACTCCCCACAGTTCACTGCGTGGGAGGGACAGAGAGCTGATAAAGCCCGCTAGAGGAAGATGGTACCAGTGATGAAAAGGCCAGGGTCGGGGCACTGGGTGCCAGGCTCAAGGTCAGACCTGACTCTGGAGAAAACGAGGAGTCAGAAGTTGACAAGCAAAGGGGTAGGAGGGGGCAGAGGGTGGGGATGGGAGGGGGCAGACCTCCCGCGAAACAGGCCAGCAGAGAGGGCAAGGGTGTTTCAACCAGGACCCTGGTGGTGCAGCAGGAAAGGTGGTGGCTGATTCCGAGGGGTCACAACCACCGAAGCTGGGCTGGGAATTAAGGGGGAAAGATTCAGTTTGGTGGAGACGATGAGGGGTCTGTGTAGGGCCGGGACCTTCAGAGGTCATCAGCACTCACTGGGGGACTGCAGCTTCAGATCTTAGATGTCTGGCACGCTTCTGCTGCAGTCTCGGGTGGGATGGGTGCGGATGAGCCCCCGTAAGCACGGGTGCAGGGCTCTGCTCGCTAGCTCTCCGATCTCCTCTATTACGAGCATGGGGTCTCAGGGGCCACCTTCTGTTCAATCGGCTGGCCAGGTCCACTGCGCACCCACTGTGCATGAGCTTGGGAAGGCCAAGGCCAGGGACACAAGCCAAGGTCACTGCCTGCAAGGAGCGCTCAGCGTGGCCTCCGGGAAACCTCCCTAAGTGGGTGCTGCCATCCACCGCCCTCCACAGTCAGCTCCCAGCGGTGCTTCGTTGCCCCGTGCACACCAGCACGCGGAGCCCGGTGCTCCCGGCAAACCAAATGCAGAAGAACGTCTTGACCCTTTGCCCAGCTCGCAGAATGTACACCTGGATGACGGCAGGTGCCCGCACCGTGAGGCCCTCAGAGCAGCCTTGACTCTCGCTCCCCCGCAGCCAAGCCTCACCAGCTTTTTCCTCCCTGTGCTGACTCCCCAGCAGACACAAGAGGCTGCCTGACACCCATCTTTAAAGATGGCCCTCCTGGGGCCCGCATCTCGGCCCATTTCCTAATCCCCTTCCAGGGAAACTCCTTCAAGGGTTGGCTGGAGTCCATGCCCACTACCCAGGGTCCATGCCCAGGGTCGACAGCCAGACTTCCCTCCCCATCCACCCAAACTGCCCCCCAGTCCCCACCTAGCTCGCGACACCCAGCCACAGACGCTGCTCTTCACCTGCCCCAGCTCTCACCTCACCTGGCTGCTTCCCACCCGCCGCACTTCCCTCTCCTGGAGTCCATGCCCCCATGTCCTGGGTACCTTCTCTCTCTTGGGGCCTGCCCTCATCTCCCTTGGAGAGCTCTTGTCCCCTGGGCACCTCTACATGTCCTGGACTCTCCTCTGTGCACATTCCCCCCGCAGCTGTCCCCTCCAGCCCACCCTATCATCGCTGATGGCACCCCACTTCCCCTCCAGGCCTTCTCTCCCCACCTGCTGAGTCCCGGGTATCGCTAGCTCCACACCTCCACCGGGCCGTCCCCTCAGCATCATTAACTTCAGCCCTCCAAGTCAGAACTCTGGGTTTTCTCCGCACAAGGACCACACAACCAACGTGTCAGCAAGCCCTACGAAACAAACCCCCGAAAGACCTTGCCCTGGTCTCCATCCCCAACTCCCCAGTCCCCCCCTCAGCAAGCTGACCGGCTCTCTGTGTCCACAGGCCCTGCCTTAAATAGGAATCAGGACTTGACAAAGCTCCAGCACAGAATGCTCCCAAGCTTCCACAAGGACACCTTTAACCAAAAAAAACACCAAACTTCTGACCCTGGGCCCATAGACCATTTTTGCCAACCCCTGCCCACCTTGGACCTGTTCAACTCCCCTGCTCTTTTCCCACCTGCTGGGCTAGCTGCTGCCTCAGGACATTTGTACATGCTGTTCCCACCACCTGCAACTCGTGGGGCTTACTCTTCTCTTCCTTCAAATTTTTGCCAAAACGTTACCCTCTCCGAGAGGCCTCGCACAACACCTGAGGACACAGCCCTGCCACCTCGGTCCATACTCGCTCCCCCTCATGCTGTCTTGTTCTCCTTCAGTGTCCTTACGGCTACCTAACTTCCTGTCCCGGGGGCAATGAGGATAGGTTTACTGCGTGTCCATCCAAGAGGGCAGGGACCCGTGTGCCTGGCTGGCACAGGATTCCCTGTGCCTGGAACAGCGGTAAGCACCAGCTGAGCGATGAATGAATGAATGAATGGTGCTCCTGAGGGCCCTCGGCAGGCCCCTCCCTGACCCCTTCAGGGCTCCCCACCCCTCAGAGCGCAGTCTCTGCGTGTGCTCCTCCCGGCAGAGGGTGCCCACCCCGTGCCTGGTCTCTTCTCTCCCCTCCTGCCTTCCACCCGGAGGCCCTTCATCCCAAATACCACACGCGTCTCACCGCGGGGTCCTCTCAAGGTGACGTGGGTGACGTCCACCGGCCCCCGCCCATTAAGTGCGTACTGCGCCCCGCGCTCGCCGCCGCTCCCTGCCCACGCCTCTCCAAGCATGTCACGCGTCACCGTGGGAAGGCCCGCACCTATTTACCGAATGAATGGGCAACGGAGGCTGGAAACGGGATCAGGGACGCCGCCCGGGCTCCCGCCCGGCAGCGCCCGCGGGACAGCTCGGCGCACTGCCCTTTGCAAAGTGAAGCACGTAGAGCAGGTCGGCGGCAGGCAGACCACAGGGGTCCTGTCCCAAAGCAGGAGAAGCACAAGACATGCTTAGGCAGCGACTCCACCAGCACAGCGCATGCAAACAGAAATCTCCGCTTCTTGTGTAAAACAAGCACAGGGTGGGCGATTCCACGTCCAGGAACGCGTTCTAAGTCAATGAGCACACAAGTAGATCGATTTAGTTGGAAGGCCCTTCATCACAGAAGTATGCACAGCAGGAAAAACCGGACGCAGTTTAATATCCAACAAATTGCCTAAGGCAACTGATGGCACTAACACGCAGAGGAATCTGTAATAGTACACCTCAGAAAAAAACAGCAATCAGATGCGTATTCATTGACGTGGAAATACCCGGGATAAATTAACAAAGGTACAAAAGAATCCAAGTTTCTCAGTTTTGATCGTTCCCGCCAGTCTTGCCCCACGCCCAAGGCATCTTGCCACTGCAAAGGACAGCTGGCTCTGGGGTGATGGAGATCATCGTCCAGGTTCATTCCCAGCCCAGGAGTGTGAACTTACTTTGCAAAGGGGCCTCCAGGTGAACCCCAGGGGCACCCCCGAGGCCCCTGGCCCCCGAAGGAGGCCTCTCTTTGCAGTCCCCCACTTCTCTTTCTTGACAGACAAGCAGGGCCCCCTGTCACCCAGCAGACAGACAAACCCAGGGCCCAAGCCTGGGCGCCGCTGGGTCCTCCCCATGTGCACATTCCCCTCAAGACCCCGGCCATGTGTCCAAGTGCTGGCGCTGGATGCCAGCAATAGAGCATGAACACAAAAAGGGGGCTTCCCTGGTGGCGCAGTGGTTGAGAGTCGGCCTGCTGATGCAGGGGACGCGGGTTCGTGCCCCGGTCCGGGAGGATCCCACATGCCGCGGAGCGGCTGGGCCCGTGAGCCATGGCCGCTGAACCTGCGCGTCCGGAGCCTGTGCTCCGCAACGGGAGAGGCCACAACGGTGAGAGGCCAGCGTACCACAAAAAAAAAAAAAAACCCTGACAACTTGTAGAGCACTCTGGAATTTTTTTCATCCTAGTTCATTTTTTTTAAGCACTGAGTGATTTCCCTAGCCACGAATAATTGGAGAGATGTCGGGGGCATTTGGAAACATGCAGAATATTTTTTCTTTCAATCATCACCACAAGGGGGGCAGCCACTAACTCGCACTGAGAGCAGGTAGGGATGCTGTGCAATTCCTAGTGCAAACCCTCCAACGAGAATTATCCCACCACTGCAACGAAGACCCAGCGCAACCAAATAAATAAAATAACTAAAAAAATAAAGAATTATCCCACCAAATGCAATGAAGCATGCACTGAGGGGTGCCCTCACACTGTTCAAAAGCATGTATCACGGAATTTTCCAGAGAAAGTCTACAAACTGGAAGGATGCCCTATTTCAGGAGGTCCAGGTAGGACGTGGGCGGTAAGCAGGTCCCCAGGACCTCTGCTGTCTGCCTGCCTGTCTGTCTGTCAGTCCTGAGCCTCGGGACCACTCCCACCACCATCAACGAGGCCACAGCACGTTCTCCCCCTAAAGACAGGGCAATGCTTCCCGTGAGCAAGAGGAAAGAAGCGCTTCCAATTTCAGAGCCCTGTGCAGGTTCTCGACATAAAGGGGGAGAGGAAATTTGCTATCCTGATGGTAGCAAGTTGCAGCAAGCCCAGGGCACACGAGATCAAAGAGTCTGGGTCACCTCCAGGTAATCCCCACCAGGAATGCTTCCTCTGCTCACAGTTTTCTTTTCTTTTCTCAGCCTAAGGCAAAATGCAAAGCTCCCTTCTGTGCCCCTCCTTTCAGCTGACTTGGTACTCTTCAGAGCATCACGTGCTCACCAGACGCTCCCACCTTCCTCACAAGTGTCCATAAGCCCAGATTTCAGGAGCCCGACCAGGCGCACTTCTCACTATAGCTACATGGTATGGGGGGCAGGAAAGGGCACCAGGTTTTCATTGTACGGACACGGGGTTGAGGCCCACCTTTGCCTTCACTTGCTTGCAAAATTCAATTGTGTTTCTTCCCTAGAAAAACTGGGACAGAATCACCCCAGCCCCACTCAGCAGGCATAGGACAGGCAGGTGACCGGTACAGAGGCACTAGCCTCACTCATGGTCCCAACCATCTCCATCCCTCAGTGCCCGCTTGGGGGTCCCCTGTGGGGTGTCCCTCTGTGCACACCCAGCGGGAAAACCTAGCTCTGCCACCAGACTGAGCCTCCTTACAGGGCAGGAGGGGGCTTTGCAGGACCTCTGGGAGCCAGTCCGTGGACCAGGGCGTGAGAAAACCAGCTGAAACCTCCTAGAGCCCCAAACCACGTCAGGACATACAGATGTCCTGCCAGCTAGGAGGCGGCACAAAGAAGCTGACCTTCCCTTTGTAACCACCGTGACCCACCCAGCAAGAGAAGAGAGCCTTGCTGCTCTCCGGGCTTCCAGGCCTCCATCAAGGTCAAGGGCATGACCCCTGACCCCGCCTCAACACCGCACCACATGGACTCTGAAGGCTGCTCCCCGCCCCGTCTATCTCTGCCCACCCCCTACCCCCTCCGCCCACGCCAAGCCCTCCCCGCCTCCATCCAGCCGTCTTCAACAAGAGAGAACGGGCCTGCAGAGTAGATGGCTGAAAAAGGACTTAAGAGAGAGGCCCGCGCAATGTGGGACCTTGTTAGGACCCCAATTCTAACACACCTACTGGAAAAGTCATTTTGAAGCAACCAAGGAAATCTGAATACAATACAGCAACTGGGTGGCGATGCCAAAGAATTACCGTCACCATTATATAAGCAGAGTGCCTGGGACTTCCAGAGCACACACACCTAAGCGTGCAGGTGAAAAGTCACGTTGGCTTCAACATCACCGAGATTATCGTCACAGGGAGAGGAGGTCGGGGAGCAAGTACAGCAAAACCTTGGTAAATGTTGAACCTGGCTGTTGGGTTTTATGATTATACTCCTTCTACTTTGGGAAATGTTTGGAAACGTTCACAATAAAATATTTTTTAAAAGGAAGGAAGCCGTAACACACGCAAGGACAGAACTCAGGTTTGCACAGAGCTCAAGCTCAGGCCCCTTTCCTACAGCTCCCTTCCTATAGCATCACGATAACTCTGCGGGGTTTCGGGTGTTAGCAAGGAAAACTACTAATAGTGACAGCTGCCCCATTTTACAGCTGGGGAAACCGAGGCTCGGGTTGGCAAGGAGGGGAGAAAACAGAGCCAATGCCCTCGCTAAAGCAGAGGGTACCAGGATGAAGAGGTGCCTGACAGCAGGTGCCTAACAGCCTGGACCCCGCGCCCGAGACAGGTCCTTCACATCAACACGAGACTTCATGTTTGGGGAGGGTGGGGGCGGTCGTGATTATCTGATGAACCTCCGAGCCCCTGAAAGCCACAGCCCACACACACACCTTCACATTCCCTTTGAAGGGTCTCCCAACGCCCAAGGCCAGCCATGGCCCAACCCGGGCCTTGTCGCATCCCCGAGTACTGCACCAGCTGGCCTAGGGCCTCCCGTCCCGCATCCCAGCCCTCGGCTTTCCTGAGTTGCCCCGCCCAGCACCCCGCAGGCTCCCGCCACGAACTCCTGGCACGTGTGCACCTGGGCCTCCCCGTGTGATTTCTCCGCACCATCATACCACCTCCAGGAGGAAACAGGCAAAGAGAAGTCAGCTCCTCGGCCAGGATGGGGACGTGCCGGACTGGGTGGGCGGCCTCTCTGCCAGGGAGCCGGCCGTCCCTGCCTGACCAGGGGGCCTGCACACCAGGGTCCGTAGCCTCTTGCTCCCCAGCTCGCCCAGCACCCGACTGGAGCCCGAGGCGCAGGCAGAGTTCTGTCCGCGCTGACGACCAGAGGACAATCTCACCTCCTCTCCCCTTGACTGGCCACCGAAATAAACAAATAGGAAGCGGAGTGAAGGCAGACTGTAGGCCAACTTTAAAATTTCCTTGGCGATGGTCGATCCCAGCGGCAGGATCCACAGAGAAACTGCTCAGAAGAGCAAGGAGTCTCGAAACCAAAATTCCCAAGAACATGTGAAATCTCACCTCCTCTCACCTCCCCGGCAAGGGAGAAACAGTAAGGATCTTAGAAATTTAAATAATACCCACAGTGACTCAATAACTACAACAAATGTTCACCAGCCCCCAGAGTCCAGGCCCCTAAGCCCAAGGGTGCCTTGGGAACACTTCCTTGTCCCTGAGAGGACAGCTACTGACTTGGCCTCTACCCCCTGGCCCTCTTCTAACTCGCTAGCTGGAGAGGGGGTGCACCCCGAGTCCAACGCACAGACGGAGCCCCCGGATCCACATGGCAGCACCCTCTCTGCCCCAGGGTCAAGAGGGCGCCAAAGCCAGGACATCTGGACATCCCTGGACCCACACTGCCCGATGGAGGTATCATACAAGCCACATAGTCGTTTTCCAATTTCTCGTAGCCACGTTTTGAAAAGAAACAGGTGATAGCAATTTTAACGATATATTTTATTTAACCCAATATATCCAAACGGTTATTATTCCACCATGCAATCGACATGAAAATTATTCAGGAGACATTTTACCTTTTTTTTTGGTACCGTCTTCAAAATCTTGTGTGCCTATCACGCTATCAGCACATCTCAGTTTGGACACTAAATTTTCAAGTTAAAGTGAAATGTAGGCCTAGCAAAACAATAAAGTTGTGTTCAGTGGGAAAATATCAGTACCCTGCTACAGCTTGTTAAATGTAAATGACTTAAAATTAACGAGGAATTTGGAATTCCCTTCCCCGGTCACACCGGCCACACTTCACGCACATGGTCGTCATCAACATACCGGACGGGGGGGCAGCTCTGGGCTCCTGAGAGCACATCCTCAGCAGAAACTGTTCACTCATTTTCAGAGGAAGATGAAGCAAAACGCAAAGGAGGCGGCACAAATGCTCTCTGCGAGGATCTGCTAAATTAGCAGTGTTGAGGCGGTTTCTATCCAGTCATTGGAAGCATGGGTCCCCCACGGTGCGTCCAGGGGAAGCCAGCGGGGGCAAACACCGCTTGTCAGCCACAGAGGGGACCGGAATAGATATGAATGTCTTTTTGGCCCTACAGAACCCTGGAGTTCATTCTCCTGTAGCTCAAGGGCAATATTCTAGCGTTTTATCTTTGTATCTTAAGTTGTACACCTGGAGCAGTATTCCTTGGAATGTTCCTCTTGCAGACCTGCATTTCGTCACAATGCCCTTGGCCACCACTGAGGTTGTTAAAGAGACTTGTACTCTACTTCTCTACCATGTTGGTTGTAGGAGGTGACTGACAACACTGCAGGGACCCTACAGAGGCATTCCCTCAAGATTCGGTCTCAGGGCTTCCCTGGTGGCGCAGTGGTTGAGAGTCCGCCTGCCGATGCAGGGGACACAGGTTCGTACCCCAGTCTGGGAAGATCCCACATGCCGCGGAGCGGCTACGCCCATGAGCCATAGGCCGCTGAGCCTGCGCGTCCGGAGCCTGTGCTCCGCAGTGGGAGAGGCCGCAGCAATGATAGGCCCGCGTACCGCAAAAAAAAAAAAAAAAAAGATTCGGTCTCAGAAACATCTCTGCTCTTTGGAATAACTTGTTTCTGACTCTGTTGTCTGTTTTTCTTGAATTCATTATTTTTGTCCTATAGACACGATGAAACAATTGAAAACAACTGTTTCCCTTATCGAACTGGCTGCCAGGAAGCTCACAGCTAAATCATTGTGGTAACCAGGATATTTGTATACCCACTGGATGCTGACCTTCCACAGGCCTCACAGACTTGTCAGATCTGTTTTTTCTCTCTTTCTCTCTGTATTGCTTTCTGAATATTTAATCCTGAGATATATAGATATATATATAGATATATACTTCTGCATGCTTTTCAAATCGTTTTGGAAATTTGGCAAGGCATTAAGTCATGTAAATAAAGTTAAAATTCTGTGGGTTTAGAACATGGATTTGGAGGTTTCAAGGATGAACATAACAAGCACATTTATGTCTGTGTTAAAAGGCATGTGTCTGGGCAACCCAGGCTCTGGGGGCTGCCCCACAGGTTCCCACCCAGGACAGCAGCATGAGAGTACCATACTCCCACACAAACACCAGCAAGACTGCAGACGCCAGAGCAGAGGACCAGCCCTCCCCTCAGCCATACCAGTTCCAGATTTATTCTCTCTGTTTCTAGATCACCGTGAACTAAAATCATCTTCACAGACCTCACAGGCTACTCTCCCAGCTTACAGATGATACACAGACACTTCCCAGACGTAAATCAACTGCCCCGGTCACACAGCAGCTCTCCCACGTCCTCAGGCCACACACACTTACTTCTGGGTGAAGGTGGCCATGACCTAGGCCCTGAGCATCTTGCAGGCTCCACACCTGTCCTCACAGCCGGGCACCTGCTCAGAGGAGCGTCAGCTGACAGGTACAGTCAGCGCATCCACGGAACAAGTGGTCCACAGGCCGCGGGGACCCAGAGTCAGCTTCTAGACTCGTCTCTCGGCCACGTGCACCCGGGGACCCCCATCTTGGAAGTGGTGCTGAGCACGTAACCTCACCCCTGGTCTTCTGAGAAGCAAACCCTGTCCCAGGATGCTAGCCAACAGCTCAGCCCATCCCTACTGGCCTTAGGAGGATGAAGGTGCAGTAAGGAAGAGCCCCGTGCAGACACGGGAGGAGGGGGGAGAGGACGAGGTGAGGGCCTGTTCTTTCCAGCAGGAAGACTGGGTGACGTGGTCCCATGGCCCCAGCACACACCCCGACCCAAGGCCCCAAATCAGAAGGAGCTGGGTGATTCCCGAGGTGCGTGTGCCGCTGGTATCAACAAGAGGCCAGACGGTAGAACGGAATGTGCTCCATCACTAAAGGGGGCGCCTAGCAACGTTTCAGAAAGAAACACCGGTCCGTACTTCCCAGCCAACAGGGGTCTTGAATCCGCGTGGACCTTGCTGTGTGTGGCCCACAGGAACTGCTAGAAGTACTGGCACGCAGGTAGGGCTGGCCCACAGCTTCTGCCTTTGACCCCTTCAACCCAAAACCTCTCTACTGAGGAGCACCCAGGACCCATGGCCCTAAGGACAGACAGGCCGGTGGCCAGACCCCCTTCTGAGCCCAGCTCCATCCCCCATCCCAGCCTGCCCGCCAGCAGCCATCCCCCCAGGCCACGAGAAATAATCTTGTCGCTTTAAGCCACTAAGTTTGGGGTGGCCTGTGTCACAGTGGGCAACTGGCACAGTCACCCATGCCAAACTGTGAGTGGCCTGCATAGGTCAAGCCTCTTGACAGCTCAAGGCCAACAGGGAACTGGGGCCCAAATGCAATGCAGTCTGATAGGAGAATATTTCTCCCTTTGAGCAGTGAGGGCAAACACCCCCTGTACAGCCTTATCTCCAAGGCGACAACTCACAGGGCAGGGTGATCACTTTGGAAAGGTAAGTCGGCCCACTTTTCCTCAGTGGGATTCTGCAAAGAATATCTCTGGCACCATTTACAATCATTTTAAAAGACTTCAGGAAATGGAATTAGAATTATTTGGTCAATGGTGGACGGGACAGACGCTTGGACAGCCACCTCCTTCATCCTGGTGACGTGCCCGCTGCTGAAGTGGGTCATTGGGTGAAGCTCTCCGGTCCGCTGTGTGGACACCCACAGTGATGGTGTGCCTTTCCAGTAGGGTTCTTAACTGCCTACAGAGCAGGTCATCGGTCTCTTAGGCAATCTGCCTGAAGGTAAGAACAGTGTTGAGAAGTTCAAGGCCTGTCGCTTTATCAATGCTTTGCACAGGGAAGTAGGTGTCAGGTCTGGCCAACTCTATCAGGGCCTGGAGACAACTCGTCAGTGGCCAGTTACACGCCAAGCCGCCAGCAGGGGTCGGGGGAGCCCAGACGTGTGCCAGACACTGCCGCTCTGGGCACCGTGATGGCCAACCCTGCTCCTTCCCCCACCTGGCAGCCAAGCCAGTACTCACGGGGCACCACCAGGGCCGGGCTCTCTGCCCAGTGCACAGCGCTACCACGGACAACAGAGCTCGGGCCAAGCACATCAAAGCAGGAAGCAGGAAGCAGCATCGGGGCCGGGAAACTTGGAACCCGCTGTCTGGGACTCACCCTTCAAGGACTCTCGAACCCTAAGCCAATGACAACGGTTCCAAAATCAACAGTTGTGTCAACTTCACCAAGTGAGACAAAATATATAAAAATGGCTCCTAAGCTGAGAGCCATTCCAGCAGCGAAGGGAAGAAAATACACGTTCACTCACTTCTCACTTGGCCATCACGCCAAGACACACCCTTTACAGAGGCCTTATCACCTGTCTTCCAGGAGAAACACGCTGACATGCAGGGAACTGAAGATCATGGGCTGGTAAGCCACCGAGCAGGGCTCGTGGGCAGCAGAGAACTCTGCCCCTCCTGCCAGCAAGTCCCCTTCAATAAGGACCCTTTTCTGGGGAATCCCTGCCTCCCCACCTAGTTCTATTCTAAGCCAATTTCAGGAAGGCCTTTCCTGCTTCTCCGGGGAGGGGATACTATAATCACAGCCCACTTCGTTCAGCACTTACACGTGCTGAACGAGACAGCGCATTATCTCATGACAGCCCTGGGCTGAGGCCACTGAGCAAGGGGACACAGTTGGTGGCTTTTCCGGCTCACATTTCCCAGCCCACATAAATCTTCCCCTCTTCCACCACAGTCACTGACTCCAGGAAAAACCTACAACTTAGGCTTAACCAGTCAGTGCAAGGCTTCTGTGGCCAAAGGACATCCGTTGAATGGCCACAGAAGAGACACACTCTCTCCGGAAGTAGGCAACGGGCAATTGGCTGCCATCTTGTAGTCCCAGGAGGCCCACTAGGAAAAGAAAGTGACAACTAAACAAGGCAGAGAAGAGTTTATGGGCAGTGACATGGTTGAGCTGCTTGATCAAACCAAGCCTGATGTCCACAGTACCTCTGGTTATTCTACTTATATAAATCAGTAAACAGCCATTGGACGACCTAAAGAGCCCTTAACCTCTGAGGCTCAGAGAAAAGGAAACTGTCCAGGGTATCCACGATAACACACAGCAATTCTGCTATTTGAATCTGACTATATGTAGTCCAGATTCCCCTCTGTAGTGCTGAATTTTATGTGTCCTCATAGCTAGGTTATGGCACCCAATGTCTGTCTAGATGTAGCTGTCAAGGTATTTTTCAGATACGATTCACATTGAAATCAGCAGACGTCAAGTAAAGCAGATTTTTCCTCCATAATTGGGTGGGCCTCACCCAATCAGTTGAAAGCCTTAAGGGAAAAGACTAGAGGGAGGAGACAGAGGGAGGAATTCTGCCCCAGATTGTTTTCAACTCAAAATTGTAACATCAAGACCTGTGGGAATCTCCAGCCTGCCCTGCAAACTTCAAACACACCAGCCCCCCACAAATTCATATAGTTATCCAGATAGATAGATAGATAGATCTATATAGATATCTACTTACAGATATCTATCTCTCTATATGTAGCTCGTGTTAGTCCTGTTTCTCTGGAGAACCCTGATGGATACACCTGCTTTACACACTAGGCTCTCTGCTGCCTCACTCTTAGTTGCCTCTCAGTTCCCACAGCACCTTCCCCTGCTCTTATGGACACGCCCCCTTCCTACATCAAGTTTCCTGTGTGCACAGGGCTAGACTCCTGAGCTCGAAGCAACTCCAGTCCCACTTTGTATGAAGAGCACACTGCCTTACACACAAAAGAAGTTCAGTCTACATGTGTTTGATGAAGAATAAACTATCCTCAACCAGTACAGCTGGCAACAAAGGCCTCCAGAAACACAGAGTATCACTCATTAAGGCAGGAAGCCAGTTAGTCGGGGACAAAGTTAAATATGAACGAATGCTGAAAACACACCCAAATTTATACTTGTTAATGCGAACCTCACTCTCCAATCCCACACTCTGCTGGGTGTTCTAGCCTTGGGCAGGAACAGGAATTGGGGGTTCAGGTGGCTAAAGGATGGAGCTCTCCTAAGTAAATGCAGCTCCTTCCCGGCACAGACCCCTGGGAGGCTTTGGAACAGCTACCAGCCACAGTCTGACACAAAAATATGTGTGGATTATGGCAAAGCCGAACTGAATTTTAAAGATATCTGACTGAACAATGTCACTGGAGTTCCACAGCTAGTGTTCCATACTGGAGAATGGAATGGATAAACTTAACTAATGGCTCTCAGACTTGAGTGGGCATCTGAACGCCCTGTAACTGTCATTCCTAGCCCAGAGTGTGTGACAGAGGTCTGTGGTGGAGCCCAGAGCTGGCATTTCTAACAGCCCCCAAGGGATGCTCACGTTGGTCCTGAGACCTCACTTTAAGAAGCCCTGACTTAGACAAATGTCAGCAAACACAGACTCTCAGCAAAGCCACCCAAACAGTGGGCTGAGCTGGGCAAGTGAGCCCTGGGTAGGTATCTGCTGCGTGGCTGTGATGACAGCTACAGTCTCGTTCCCAAATTAGGTTACGTTGGGTGCACTGGAGAGCACTTGAGAGCACTGTTACAAAGTTACAGTGTGAGGAAGACAAACTAAAGAGCATTTTTCTTTTGCCAAATTTACAGGCCATTTAAAGAATAAACACAATAAATAAAATCCTCTTACTCTACCCAGGTAAGAGGATTGGTAATTAACAGTCTGATTACTTGTGAGATAACGTTTCCAAAGTACTTAAATGGTTAAAGTCCAACATTTCATGATCCCAATATAATTACCGATTCAGGCAAGGACCACCCTTGGATGTTGAACCACTGAGTGAAAGGTGGTTAGGAAGCAGGATGCTCAGAGTCTCAAAGGAACAAAGGGGAAGAGGTACCTGACGCCAAGGACCTCTAGGAGGCTTCACCAGGTAACTAAGCTTGGTGGACCAAGAGTGGGACAACAGACACTGCACCTCTTGACACGAAGTCAGCAGAGTACCTCACCTCACACCTACGTGATCCTGAATGTGATAAGAAAAGACTCAGACAAATCCAGACTGTGGGATATCCTACAAGGACATTGCCCTTGTCTCTTCAAAAGGTCAGTGCAAGGGAAGAAATAAAACTGCCCCTATTTTCAGATATGACTGTCAACATAGACAATCCCAGGAAATCTACAAAATAAAACTCGTAGAACTAATAAGTGAGTTTACCAAGAACACAGGATACAACATAAACATACAAAAGGCAACTGTATTTCCATGTACTAGCAGTGAACACATGGAGACCAGAATGAAAAATACAGTACCATTTACAATCACTCAAAGAAAAGTAAATACTTTGGTGTAAATCTAACAAAACTCATACGTTGAAATCTACACAATGCTAGTGAATGAAATCAAAGATCTAAACAACTGGAGAGACATACCATGTTCATGGATTGGAGACACATATTAGTAAAGACGACCTTCAACCAGTGAACAAACAGTGGTCCATCCACACCACAGAGCAGTACTCAGCCATGAAATGGAATGAACTATTAAAGTAGCAACAACCTGGATGGATCTCCAGAGGATTATGCTGACTAAAAGAAGCCAATTCCAAAAATCTACATACTGTATGATTCCATTTATGGAACATTCTTTAAATGACAAAATTACCGACCTGAAGATTAGTGACTGCTGGGGTGAAGTTTGGGTGCGGATGGGTGGGAAGTGGAGGTGGCTATAAAGGGCATGTGAGGGATTTTGTGGGGATGGAATGTTCTGTACCTTGATTCTATCGATGCCGACATCCCGGTTGTGAGATGGTCCTACAGCTTTTCAAGATGTTTTCATAGGAGGAAAATGGGTCAAGTTACACAGGATCTCTGCTATTTCTTACAACTGCCCGAAAACTACCTCAAAATAAAAAATTTAATTTAAAAAATGTTTCAGGAAAAAGAAAAGTCATGAAAAATAATAATAATATTAAATAAAGAAAGCAGGCAGCCTGCTCCCACTTACAGGGCACAGAGAAATGAAGTCACCCAGTGTGACATGTAAACCACAAGTCAGAGCAGATTAAGGACAGCAGGAAAGCACTTTAGGGACCGGACATTAGCTGGTGTCCACAAATCAAAATCAAATTTCTCAGAGGGATCATGGTCTTGGGGTTGAGGGATGTGGGAAAGCATTCTTGCTCTCAAGAAACACAGGCTAAAGCATTTGTGGGTACAGTTCATGATGGGTACAACTTTTCAGATAAAGCCAATGTGACAAAATGGCAAAAAAAAAACCCAGCAAATCTAGGTGAAGGGTATACAAGTGTTCATTATACTATTCTCCAGAAAATGTGACCATTTTCAAAACATGAAGCTGGGTAAAGAACAGTCTTTTCCGTTCAATAACCATCCACTGGGTCTGTCTGTACTTCTGCAGTCTCCTTTTCCTTTCATGCTAAAGCAAAGATCCAGCCAATGCTAAGTTCTCAGGGTCCCGAACGATGGCAAAGAAGCCTCACACACAGGAGCCAAAGGGCCCCTTGGCCCCAAGAGAGAGAGCCTCTAGCAGATGTAGCCTCAATCTCAAAATGACAGTGAGAATTCAGAATCGGATGATCAGAGGTAACTAGAGATGGATACGAAGAGAGCCGTGAATGGACGGATCCCCCAGCTCTGACCCCGAGGTCCTCAAGACGCCCACCAGCCCCGTGGTCCTCAGGAACCCCCACCTCCATGCTGCCACATCCAAGCTTAGATAGCAGTCAAGCCACAGCAAGCCCTGCTGAATGTTCCTTTCTTCAGTGTTTGTGAGGGTTAACCATATCTGGGACACAGCCAGCACTCAATAAATGTTAGCTGCCCGAGAGTGAGGGAGTGAGTGAACCAACAAAGGAAGGAACCAAGGAGTCACTCTGACAGAACCTCACACACAGTCAATAATTAATGTCAGTCAGCCCGCCTCTGCCACCCTCAGGTGTGTACATTTTATTCCCAGCAACCAGCCTGAGGTCTATGAACTGCCAACACACCACATCTCATTCATCAGGCTGGGAACGGAACAGCATCATGGAGACGGAGGCAAGTGATGGGGGGTCATGTACCACCGGGCCATGCGTTTAGCCAGGGCTAAGGCCCTGAAGCGCCTGCCGGCCATTTGGGGCAGGACAGATGGATCAGCGGATGAAGAGATCCAGCTTGTGGCGGGCAAACAAAGCCACACTCTTGCTATCAGCGCTCCCATCCTCATCTGAACGTGAGTTGTGGGCCTCCAGGAACCAAGGGTATCATACAGCACATCCAAACTTCTCTCTAAAATTTAGCCATTTTTTAGGACTTCCCCAGTGGTGCAGTGGTTAAGAACCCCCCTGCCAATACAGGGGACACAGGTTTGAGCCCTGGTCCGGGAAGATCCCGCATGCCACGGAGCAACTAAGCCCATGTGCCACAACTACTGAGCCGGCGCTCTAGAGCCCGCGAGCCATAACTACCGAACCTGCGTGCCACAACTACTGAGCCGGCGCTCTAGAGCCCGCGAGCCATAACTACCGAACCTGCGTGCCACAACTACTGAGCCTGCGCTCTAGAGCCCGCGAGCCATAACTACCGAACCTGCGTGCCACAACTACTGAAGCCCTCGCGCCTAGAGCCTGTGCTCAGCAACAAGAGAAGCCACTGCATTGAGAAGCCCGCGCACCGCAACGAAGAGTAGCCCCCGCTCGCTGCAGCTAGAGAAAGCCCGCGCGCAGCAACGAAGACCCAACGCAGCCAAAAAAATTAAAAATAAATAATTGAAAAATAAATAAATAAAGTGTAGCCATGTTTTAAAACGCATTCAGTCCCACAGAAAGAATTTGTGAACATGATCTGGGCAGCCTAGACAGAAAGCAGATAAGCGGGAGAGGTGACTCTTTTCTCAGCACGAGTCTGGTGGATGCCCACCATTTTCATAAGAACAAAACTCTGATTTAAATATCGGACAAGAGATTATACATTGCTAGTGGATCTGTATGGAGACTGGAATCCATTCTGAGAGAAAGACAAAGGAAATGATTCTTGCCATTTTACACTGTGGATTTCAAGGAATCCCACAACACACTGTCCGACATGAATATTCTTTTGTGCTACCAAGATAGTAAAGTAACGTTTTTGTATCCCAGCTCTTGTCAGGGAGCCCTCATGAATTCCTAGCAGACATTTACCATCAACTTTCTATAATACGACAACTTGAAACATGGCTGTTTTCCAGGAAAATTACAGTGGGCTAGATTCTCAGGTCTGTAAGTAAGTGTCAACTGCCCTCCTCTGAAAGTTCATGGAGTGCATTGCAAAGCAAAACTCCCAGGAAGTAGAAAATGGCGGCCCTGAAAAAAATTAATGAAACCCTGGGAAAATATGCAAGCACCTCCTTCTCTTCTAGTAAAGAGCCGGCTTCTCAAATGTTTCCACTTAGATGTGGAACTGTCCCCTCCCATGCTGAAGCCTTAGAGTAGGCAGGCTCCAGTGGCAAAGGCCTTGCCCAAGGTGACGGAGCTGTCCCTGGGCTCCTTCCAAAACCCTTATCACACGAAGATATAGGACGCCCTGAATCTTGTCCTTGGAAGAACTCAGATTTTAGTGAGGAGAGATACAAACAAAATATACACAGCCCAATCCCAGAGTACGTCAGAAGACCAAGGATGTGCTAACTGGGCGTCAGGAAGGGCAGTGTGGGCCTGTGACTGGTTCCACCCAGAGGACATGGGCCTGGCTGAGAAGAGCTCGGGGATCCCACACCCTCACCTCCTTCCCAGGAGCTCTATCTCCGGGAGGCGGGCTAGCAGGGGGTGGGGAATGGGTGGAAGGCTTCTCCTGGATTCAGCTCCTCGAAAGGCTTAATGACTAAAGAGGAAAGAAGAGTAATGACTACAACGCCCAGTGTGTACACGACATCACATTTACCCCAGCAACCCGGGGGGTCCTTGATACCAACCCCCCGTGTTCAGCAACACTTCAAGCGCAAGACGGCTGTCCCAGGGTCACATGCAGAGGCAGGACCCAGGCCACAGTGGTTACTGCAGAGCACACTCCCTTTGTACCCCGGCCCCAGAGCAAACAAGCAGGACCATGCCAGTTCCAGCAGCACCAGGGTACACAGAGAAGCTGAGGTCCTGAAAGCGCACGCGTCTGACAACAGACAGAATACATCAGAAACAACCAGTGAGGCCAAATGGAAGGAAGGCAGTAAACCAGGGGTCACGGGAGAGCACACAAGAAAGATCACCGTTGGCCAAAAGTCTTCGTCAGCTCCAGCCCGTTAATCCAACTCATCTTGGCAGTGAAACCTGAAAGCTGAGACTGTCTGGACCCCACTAGAACATTATTGGTTGCAGAGCTGAGTTCAGCCCCAACAGGTCCTAGCTGGACACTGGCCAAGATTCTTGGTCACAAAGGCTCCCGGAGCCGAGGTCAGAAGCACTGCTGCTCCAGTGAGCGTAATTCCATCAGCACACAGCAGGCCACAGGGGGCGGTGCTGGGCCCTGACCCCAGTGCCTTTGTGAGGACCTAACCAAGCAAGAGCCACGCTCACCTCCGCCCACCGTGGCGCGCAGGCCCCGCAAGCTGGAAGGAAAACTTGGCCCCTTGGGGCAGGACAAGCAGCCTAGGCAGAGGGAGGGGCTGTGTCCGGGCCAGGCCTGAGGCTGCACAGACCTCCCCATGGGCTACACACAAAACCAGAGGCCAGCAGGTCCCCAGCAAGCCGGAGCCGAGCGCCTTCTTCTCTCACCTTCTGAAAGAAGCAGCTCTAAGGAGAATCATTTACCAGCAAGTAGCCAGCCCAGCGGTTGGGAGCTCATGCAGGTACGGTCATCACGCTGAAGGGCTGTAAGAGTCATCGCCGTGATAACTGTCAAGTCGAGGCAGATACACGGGAAATGCTTAGCATAGGATATAGGTTTGGGAAAACCACCAGCATACAGATACACACACACCACACTTCTAACGCTGAACTGTTACAAAAACCAAACCGGGAAGAGGAAGACAATCGTGTATTTGTAAGCGTGAGAATGGGGGACCTTTTATAAATGTGCAGACATCAGTTAAGTCGCGATAGTGCCTCTAGCAAGAAACAAATTCTGTACAAGTGCCTTAGGCTCTTACAGATGACCTGTATTTTGGATTTTTTCCATTTAAATGGCGCTGGGGTGGAGTGAAGAGCAAGAGACATCAACCCTCTCGTTGCCAGTCACCCATGTCACCCAAAGTCTTCATCAGCCTGGCCAGCCCTCAGCCCAAGATAGTTCCTATTGTTATGCTGAGAACTGCCCTTCCTCGGGGGCCCGTGCACAGCTGCCCGGCCTCTCCACGAGCAGAACAGCACACACGAGCTCTCGCAGGCAGGCGGCCTGCGGTCTGGCGGGCTCCGTCCCTCACTCCCCCGAAAGCTGGGTGCACACACTCCTTTCTCCTGCAGGCCGAGGCCCACGCGTCCCAGAACCCCAGCCCGCCACAATGGGCATGCTTCTCATTCTGGGCCACGGGATCTTCGGGGTTACAATATCTCCAGGCTCCACGATTCTCCAACCACCTGGTTCAGCAAACTGTCCTTCCTCCGTGGGCTGCACTCGTACACATTCCTGTGTAGACTCCCCGCCCTCACCCAAGCTCCCACAGGCCCCAGGCTGGCCAGGACTCATGGCGGACCTGCCACCCCCATTAGCGTGGAAGGCTAAGGCTTTGACACGGTGTTCCTGGTATCAGGAGCGGAATGCTGGTGTCTTCTTACTTCCTTCCGCTTCCTCAATCCCTTCCCTGCTCCGGGAATGCACCAGGCAGCTCCTGCCTGAGGCCTCTGCCCTCACTGGCCCTCCACCCGATGGATCCTTCCCAGAGAGCCCAGGATTGACTCCATCACATCCTTCAGTCCAGCATCTCCTTCCAGAGAAGCCCCACCGGACCACCCTGCAGAGAGCCCAGCGCCCAGGGCCTGAACCCTGCCTGGGCCAGGGAGCCTCCACAAATAGGGGACAACGTAAGGATGTCCCCCCCGCTTTGAATCCCCCAAGCCTGACCAATTCTGCAAATGCCCACACTGGAAAAGATGCCAGTAATTCTGGTCCAACGTGTTCCAGTGCCGGGGGTAGGGCCTGCTGGTTGGCATTCCTGACTTGAGACCGTGAACACGTTCTTGGAGGGTAAAAATTAACCAGCATCCACCTGGTTGGGCCTCGGGCCCCGCAGGCTCCAGGTACTGCTCAGAAGAGCGGTCTCCCCCTAAGGCACAGCCGCCGTCATCGCCACTTCACCAAGGCCAGGCCAGAGCAGGGCCCGGATCTGTGCTGTTCCTGAGGAAACCCGGAATAACGGCACTCATACATCATAGGCTCTGGCATGCAGGCCCCAGACTGAACCATTTATCCAAATTAAAGCCATTCTCCAGAAACAAAATCAGACCCTTTTAATTGAAAATAAAACCAAGCAACCCCAAAGGCTCTTTTTTTTTTTCTTAATGAAAGACATTCTTCCTGCTTTCTCATTCCATTAATCACTGAGTTTACACAATCTGTCAAAACAGCTCGGTAAGAAGTCTCCCTCTTCCTTTTCCTGCAGGCCTGGTTTTTCCCAGCGTGCGCCCAGCCGGCCGGGAGTTCAGGCACCCTGGGAGAGCACGAAGAGGGTTCTGCGAGCACGCTGTTTCTCGACTGCGATCCAACCATATATCTCAAGGGGCTTCAGAAACCTTGTGCCCACTTCTAGGTATACACCCCAAAGACGTGACAGCAGGGATCCAAACATATACCTGCACACCCATGTTCAGAGCAGCATTACTCAAAATAGCCAAAAGGTGAAAGCAACCCAAGTGTCCATTGGAGGACAAATGGCTCAACAAAAGGTGGTCTTTATGTACAATGGAATATCATTCAGTCTTAAAAAGGAAGGAAATTCTGACACATCCTACAACACGGATGAAACTCGAGGACATTATGTTAAGTGAAATAAGCCAGTGCCCCCCAAAAAACAGATATATGATTCCACTTCCATAAAGTACCTAGAGTAGTCAAATCCATAGAAACAGAGAGTAGAATGGTAGGTGACAGGGGCTGGGGGAGGAGGGATGGGGAGTTAAGGGTTTAATGGGGACGGAGTTTGTTTTGCAAAATGAAACGAGTTCTGTTCACGGATGGTGGTGACGGTCTCACAATACGAAAGTACTAATGCCACGGAACTGTACACTTGAAAATGGTTAAGTTATGTTATGGGTATTTTACACCAATCAAAAATAGTTTGTGGGGCTTCCCTGGTGGCGCAGTGGTTGAGAGTCCGCCTGCCGATGCAGGGGACACGGGTTCGTGCCCCGGTCCGGGAGGATCCCACATGCCGCGGAGCGGCTGGGCCCGTGGGCCATGGCCGCTGAGCCTGCGCGTCCAGAGCCTGTGCTCCGCAACGGGAGAGGCCACAACAGTGAGAGGCCCGCGTACCGCAAAAAAAAAAAAAAAAAAGTAGTTTGTGTTCTTTGACCTCGAACCACCTTAGGAGTTCCTCCAAGAACATGACTGACCAGGATCTTGCCCAACGATCTCCGTGCAAGGATGCACGCAGGCTGTCCGTGACCAGAGGACAAATGGTCATCACGTACTTACTGGGTTCTCTACTGTCAACACTCGTGTGTATGCAGAATTAGTTACAAGTGGGGAAATGCTTATATTGCCACATTGATGCTAAAATAATACATTGATCTCAAGTGGGTAAACTTGAAAAGCACAGAATGTATACAGCATACAGAAGGGTGAAAACATCGCTCCCTGGGTGGTAATATTAGGACATTTTTCCTGCATTCTTAACATTTCTCCCTCTTTTCCAAGTCTACAGCAAACGTATTACACAAAAATTACTTTGTAGAAAAAGAATCAGAAAATGATTTAGGAAGCAAAGGCACGTCCGTTCCCTGCAAATCCTCTCCCACCCCCTGAGCAACACAGATGACAAACTCTCCTCCCCTCCTAGGGCAGGACAAGAGAAAACATGTACCTGGCCAGCTGAGAGCCGGGCCTGCCTCACTCAGCCGCCAGCCCAGTGGACGCGAGCAGAGGTGTGCTCCCCTTCCTCCACCCCCAGCCACTGGGCGCTTCTGGTCTTTCCAGAGAAGAGAAACTGGAAACACACCTGTCCAAGCTCATGGGCAAACTCTTGAGTCCCCACCGCGTCCTCCTGTTATCACAAAGGCTTGTCCCCAGGGGGACCAGATAGGGCCTCCGAGAATGGGGAAGTGATGTTTCAGCAGGAGCCCCTGGGGTGGTGGAAATTTGGCAGAACCAGAGTACGTAGCGGCCCAGGAGCTGGCAAGCAGGAGGGACGTGCAGGGCCACGCGCGGGACCCCGGCAGTCAGACAACCAGGAGGAGCGCCGGTACGAGTCACACAGAGGGCGGCGATGTCCCCGGGCTGCAGGTGGGGAACGGAGAGGGCATTCACGGGACAAAGGGCGCCTTCTACCCCAGACCTGTGGCCGCCAGAGCCCAGCTCTTTCCTCCCAGCACGCTGCCTTTGATGTGCATCCAAAATCACCAGTGGTGAGGGGTGAGCACTCAGGAAACCTCTGAAAAAGGTGATGGATTGCGAGCGGAGGAGAACGCCAGGACCGAGTCAATGGGGCCCTTTTGTTCCCGCAGCCCGACGGGAGGAATGTGTACAGAACGCAGACGCCCCAGCTAATGGCCCAGCCTGGCCCCGGGGCGATTCGCACGGCCAGCTGTAGGCTGCTCCCCCGCGCCCTGGGAGGTTCCACCATGAGTGAGATGCAACACAGAGCAGCTGTGGTCCAGGGTAATGAGAGGAGCGGATTCCTGAATCCTCCAGTGTGAAACGACCGGCTCCCGAGTTTCCGGGGCACAGCCGCCTCTCCCTGCAAAGAAGAGGCAGGCGGGCCTCACTGCACGCATTGCCTTTGCCTCTGCCTCTGCCCCTTCTCCAGAGCCTTGGCCTTCTTCCACTGGGGCACCTAACTCATTTGTGTGTCTTTAAAGCCTCGGGGTTTGTTGTTCATCACCAGCTTCGGGAAACCTACGCTCAAGAGGTTCCAGGTCATACCCTGTGGCCGCCACCCCCTAAGACACGACGAAAGGAGGTGACACCCTTCCCACCTCCCCCAGCACACGGGCGCAGACTGGCTGGGAGTGGCACCAACAGGCTGCCACTTGGGAAGCTGGAATGAGGATTCCCTCAGATGTCTCCTCAATCTTAGAAACAGAGCCGTGCCCGCACAGGGAGTCCTGAGCGCTATCAGCTCCCCCAGGGAGAAGAGGAAGGGGAAATCAGGCAGCTGGCCACGTGCCATAGTCAGAGCTGAGGAAGGAGGAAGAGGGGCAAAGGCTCCACGTCCGAGGAAGCAGCTGCGGCTGGAACCCCGGCCAGCTACGGACGGCGGGCACTCGAGAGCTTTCGGAGCCTTCGCCAGGCCCTCGAGGAGGGGTGACGCGGGCAGGGGACCATGGAGACCCCTGGCCTTGGGAAGAAGCCCCAGCATCGCGGAGGGACCTGGGTTCCACTCTGGGACCCCGCCCAGCACCACACCACCCCCTTCACGCACAGGCTCGGGCCCCTGTGACCAAGGGGGCACTCACCTTCTGTGGATGAGGGCCAGGCACAGGCTCTGTCCCCAGACAGACCTGGGTTCCAAGCAGCCCCACGACACAGGCAAATGACTTAAGTTCACTGCGTCTCAGTGTCCATTCCGGAAAACAGAGACAAAAATGTTATCTTGCAACGTTGGGTGACGATCTCTCTGATCGCGGATAGCAAGCACCCCATCGCGCATGGGTAACCACTCCATCAAAAGAAGGCATTAATCTTGCAAGGTTACTAGGCTGGGAGCCGGGGAGATACTTGCCAAGGGCTCCCAGGGCTTCCAGCCCAGGCGGGCGGACGTAGGGGGATTGTGGACGGGGGGGGGCACAGAAGGAGAGGAAACCTCTTCTCCCAGAGTTGGTGGCTCTGGGGGGCACCTCCATGGCACGATCAGGAAATGCTCCACCAGAGGGAATTTTCCTGCTCACTGACACAGACTCTTTAGACATAAATTTTTCATTAATTTAGCCCATTTGGGACCAAACATATTAATACCAGATCATTGCCTTTTTTTTTTTGTTTTTTGTTTTTGTTTTTGTTTTTGGTGGGGGGGTACGCGGGCCCCTCACTGTTGTGGCCTCTCCCGTTGCGGAGCACAGGCTCCGGACGCGCAGGTTCAGCGGCCATGGCTCACGGGCCCAGCCGAGCCGCGGCATGTGGGATCCTCCCGGACCGGGGCACGAACCCGTGTCCCCTGCATCGGCAGGCGGACTCTCAACCACTGCGCCACCAGGGAAGCCCCATTGCCTTCTTTTTAAAGAAATTAACATAGCTCTTTTCAAATGTCTAGGGATCATCACGATGACTATCCTCCCCTCAGTGACACAGCAGGGCATTCTGATGGCGCCTATCGGTGGCCCCAGGTGGCGGTCATCCTCACCTTCACTGGCCTCCTCCCTCCTATCCAGCAGAGGCAGTCCCCAGCGGGGGTCTGGGACAGCAGGTAGGAGACATCCGGCCGGCCGGCCTGCACCAGGGCCAGGCGTGCAGTGGGGACCCCGAGTGCACACAGAGCAAGAGACAGAGATGTCCCTGCAAGAGGGCCTGGCTCGTGGCCCTGGCAGGCGGACACCCGGCCGACCCACACCAAAATGATGTGTGCGGGTGGCAGGGGGAGGGGTGCGGTTCCAAACTCAAGTGCAAAAGGAAGCTCCAGAAACCTGGAGATTCTAGTTTTCTGCTTTTCTGGGGAAAGGACAGACATCAAGGAAATAAGTGTTCCCACGCTGAGCTCACTCACAACTACAGAGCAGCAAATCTGCCTTTTCTAGGGACTCAACAGCCTGGAAGATTCAAAACATCTTCTGAACCCTAGGAGAAGGTTCACTCACATTCGGCAGCATTCTGCCTGAGGCAATTTTTAATGTCCAGGTGTTTTAAAATCAGTGAGGCAGCACGGAAAAATACACCCTCGCTGTCGGACAGCTGGGGTTTAAATGTCACTCCACGTGGACAGGCCACACGACACCCTCTCACACCCGCCTCTGCTTAACAGAGAGGATTCAAAGAGGTAACTCTTTCAGTAGCCAGAGTAGTGCCCAGAACCCGGACAATAATGAAAGCAGTGATGATTCTGAACACTCTTGCTAACAACCAGGAACACGTAGCGACTCTGAGTTAACAGAATGCCTATTGAACTAACCAACTGGCCAGACCCCTTATTCTGGATCAACAGAGGTAACTGCAAAGGACTCCAGGGGGACAGGGCCGGCTCTAGGTCACTGATGACTCCCGTGCTTACCGGGTCACACAGGAAAGAGCCTAGGGTTCAGGGTCTGTGTACCTCCGGGACCCCATCCCAACCCACTGCCTGGGACCAGAAGACCCGTCAAACGCAGCCACAAAACAGGCGCCTCTCCAAGAGAAAGCAGAGCCACTGTAAGGAAGCCTCTCTACTCAGGGAGCTGTGGATGCACTGGGTGGCTGGGATACAACAGTAACTTTCTGCCTGCTGGAGGCGGGCTATTTCTCTAGCAGGAACAGCTGGCACCTCGCCCGCATAGGAGTTTGGGGTCAGGGGTCAGGGGTGGAGCAGGGTTTGGTTTGGGTACAAAAGGCTTTCTCCTAGCGTGGTGGTGGTTTTTGCCAGGCTGACCCTAGAGGAGGAGCTGCGCACGCAGGGAGAGCCAGAGGGCTGGGTCTGATCTAGTCCCCAGCTGTTTTGCACTTTAATAAATGTACGCACCTGTAAAATGGGCCTTGTGTACAAGCTGCCGTCGCCCCATGGTGGGTCAGAAATCGTCCCCTCTTGGCCTTTCCCCTCTCTTTTCTTGCCTTTTTGCCTTATTCCCAGGCCATTTTTAATCCCATCAGGAATATCTCCTGCAGCCCAGGAACATACTTTGACCTGGTGACCTTTAGCTCCCAGGGTCACGTGTGCAAATAGCTCCATTGAAAACCCATAGGTGCCAAAGCTACACTTTGTAGAAGCCAAGTCAGTTTGCATCCAGGAACACCAGTTCCCTGAGGCTACTACTTTTGCTATCTTTTCCTTGGTTTGTAAAGAAATAACTCATCTACTGCTGCCGCTAACTTTGGCACCTCAGCCGAGGAATTTGCGGCCAGGACATGCATCCACTTGACAGACAAGCAACAGCAACTTCGGGGCCCTGGAACCGCACTGTCCTGGCCGAATCCTGGGCTGCACCACCACGTTGGGCGACAACTTGGACAAGATACTTAGCCTTTCTTTGCCTCTCAGTTTGCACATCTGTAAAATGGAGCACGAATCCCAGCTCCTTCCAAGGGCTGTTATTTGGGTGAATGCAACGAATGCATGCAAAGCATTTAGCACAAGCAAACACTCCACAAGCATTTGCTACGACCATGCTATTACTTCGCTATTACTTCGTCTCCCGGGTCACTATTACTTTGTAAAGTTACTAAGTAAGATTACTGTTACTTTGTCTTTGAGGTCAGGAGCCTGGCCTCCTGCCAGATCCCACAGTCAGCTCCCTGTGCACAGAGGTCCCCTCGTTCTCCGCAGAAGGGCCTTGCCCGCTCCACCCTCCAGCTGCAGCGACTCCCTGGCCCCTCCAGGCCTCCGCACAGAAATGCCTTTCTTAATACTTGTTGATTGATTTGCAAATATAACCTCCCAGGCCCTAAAGAGGAGAGAATCACAAGGACACACAAATCTCTTTCAAAAGGCAAAGAACTAAAGCACTTCACAAAGAATAATACGCACAGACCATGTATACCAAAATGCCAAGACGGTTAGCTCTGAAGGGCTTTGCGACACCCATGCAATGATAATTTTCAGTCACATTTTCAGAATATTTAAAGAGTCCTCCATGAACACGCATTCACATTACAAAAGAGTGAAAATGGGGGAAAACTCTGCCAGAAGATCAAAGTGTGTGAAGGACAGGGACACCCTCAGGGTCTGGGGGACTTCTAAGTGGGCAGTGACCTCCCTCAACAGCGGTCTCTGCAGGCCACACACCCCATGGGCTTTTATTTTTTTAACCACACTGGAGAATGGGGGGCACCCGCCAGCGCTGTCTCAAGAATTCAACGGGAGCTCTTCAGCGCCTTCCCGCCACACAGATTTTCAAATCACTTCAGGCAAATGACCCCATCTCACTTATCAGACCCAGGTGGCGCCCACCGAGCCCCGGACCCTCCCTCTTCCTGCCTGTCAGCGACAGCGCTGGCGTGGCAGCAGGCACGTGCCGCAGGTGGCCACGGCCCCGCACGCCCCCGCCCGGTTCCCGCTCCCTCAGAAGTCAGGAAGGAAGCGCCAAGGGACCCCCTACTTCCCGCCTAACACAGGGAAAGGGAAACAGAGACGCACCGGAAAGCCCGCTTGCAAAGAGCGGGAGAAGGGTCCTGAGCCTTCCCACTGCAGCTCCAACTCGGCTCTCCGCCCCGGAGTCTCGGGACCCGTCCTGGAGAGCGAAGTCCACCCGGGCGCCGCCGCGACAGTGCCGCTCCGGCCCGCGCCCGCCGTCCAGGGCGCCCCGGCGCAGAGGGCCCCTGACGCACACGGCCCG
>NW_020171804.1:2576688-2628567 GCF_003031525.2 Neophocaena asiaeorientalis asiaeorientalis
TCACCTGGATTCATTGCCCTAACAAAGCAGCGCGCTCCAGGCGCGCCCGGGGCCCCGTGCGGCCCTGCGACCTCTCTGCGTTGGCCAGGTGGGACTGAGAATTATTAGACCCGTTGAGCAGCCCAGACTCAAAGTGTTCACGGGCTGGCGGGTCCCGAATAGGCAGGCAAAGTCCTGGTTCCTGCACAACTGGTTCGTTCGTTCATTCATTCGTTCGGCGCTATAATTATTGTGCTCTAAGAAAGTGAAACCTCGCTGCCCGCCTGTGACTTACAGTCTGCTGGGGGTAGTGCACACATAAAGCAGCACGGCCGTAACAGAGGAAACCCAAGATGCTTTAGAAGCCCTGGAAAATCCGGCCAACGGAGGCAGAGGGTCGGGAAAGACTTTAGAAGTCACGTCTTCTTGAAATTAGCAAGATTTAGGCAGGCCAGGAGTGGACAAGAAAGAAGGTCCCAGACAGAGGGATGCTCAGAGGAGGAAAGGCAGATAGATGCCAACATCCCGAAGACACAGATGCCCCTTACTCAGTCCCACAGCCTCGGTTTCCCCACTGGTGAAAACTGGGAAGTGGACAGCATGCGCTTGAAGATCCCCTTGTAAAATGTAGGCCCTTCTGCAGAATTAGAAGTGCTCTTCCTCCTGTACGAAAGAACAGTTTCATCAACACTTTATCTTGTGAACGCACAAAGCCCCTTACACGAGGAAGACGTTTCCCGGAAGGCACTCCACCCTACTTCCTGCAGAAGAGACATAGATTGCATCTGTCACCCGAACCAAATGTTCTCAGAATCCCACCTGGAAAAGTGGGCACAACTTGGGGTGCAGTTACCAGGAATTGCCCCTGATTCAGGAATGCAACATCCAGGCCCACCCTGGCTCTTCAGGAGCAGCCCTGCCCGTCCTGTCCGAGCACAGAGCAGGAAAAACATGGCTTGTCGGGACCAGTGGAGAGACTGAGCGGGAAAAATCATCTCTGAATGGACTTCTTTAAAAGTAGCCAGCCACCAAAAACCTTGTGGCCCTGAATCCAAAGTACAAAGTAAGCGTGTCCAGGGAGGAGACACGACAGACCCCTTGTTTGCATCCCTGAGGGCCCAGGCCAGGTACGCTCAGACTCTACTCTCACTGTTCACCGTCTCTTCAGAAGGATTTGAAGGATCCCTGCAATGCTCTGATTTCTCAAGAAGTCAGAATCACTGGACTCTCATTCCCAGCTGAGTAGGGCATTCATTCCTTGAGGCCCTGAGCCCCAGGCCTCGGAAACAGAGCAGACATTTTTCCTGCCCTCTAGGACACCCCAGCGCAAGAGGTGACAGGATGAAACAGGAGGTGTGGAGGAAAAGAGCCTCAGGGGAGTTGGGGAGGTCGCAGCCAGCGGACCCCTCAGTGGGAGTGAGGCAGGTCCAGTTACTATCCCCTTTTTACTGATAGGCTAAGATCATAGGGAACTTGCCCAAGGTCACCAGCTGGTCAGCTACAGAATATGATAAGGACCCAGGACCATCAGGCCGACAAGCTACCCTGATTTTTTCCAGGCTGCCCTGCTCTGCCCGTCCATCCAGCTCAGTTGCACTGAGTTGTGTCTTTGCTGAAATATCTCTTCCACTAGACTCCCAGGACGGGGGCAGGGGGTGATGGTGGTGGTGGGAACCTTCAGACCCACAGCCAACAAGTCTATCCATCTTGCATCGCAGAATCTATCACAACATCAAGGTCCGTGTTAGCCGAATGACTGAGTGAATTTGAACTTCATGAGGTGTTACAATATCCAACATCCGCTTGCAGAAGCTGCGTTGGTAAGTTTGCCTAAGATTTCACAGCTACGAAGCTAGGATTCTTTGTCCCTTTCGGGAAGGCCCTCCTACCCGCCAATTGCTCCCCTCCCCTCCCCCACCAGGGCCAGCCAGTCCCACTGACCCTGCTGCCCTCTACTGGGCTGGATGCCTTGACCACACCCTTATTTCTGGGACCACAGGGACTTAGATGCCAATTCACGCAGTGTCTGTCTTCACACCTATACAGTGTCCTCAGAAGGTAGAAGGCACCCTGGACCTGGTGTCCTCTCGCCATCTCTGCTAGCCCATGCAACTGGCTCCCTGATTCACCAAAGTGCAGACTCCACACCTGGCCCAGAGTCTCCTAAGGGGTGACCCATGCCCCACGAAGCCATCCTGGGTCCAGGGACTCCACACTTCACAGGCTGAAACTTTGAGTTCCCAAGAATTTAAACAAAAACAAGGCATGCAGCAATTACCTAAAAGAGAATGCGCAGTTTTTCCATCCTTACCCACCCAAAAATGTCTCAAACCTGAAAGCAAAAGCCTCAGACCAATTTAAATGAGGGAAAAGCAGGCGTATACCAAGAATGGCGGTTCCCTTCCCAGCACTCCATAAGGAGCAGGTTGCAGGGGTGGGTGAGGAGGGAGATCTGGGCAGGAAACCCTGGTGTCTCTGTCCCTCCTCTCTGCAGCTTCACTCTTGTTCTTCTCAGCCAGGAGTTCTGAAAGGACTTTTTAGAAGCTTGTCGTTGCCATAAAGATGGTCTTGGCCATGGCAAAAGTCTGAAACATTTTTGTCCTTTATTTATTATTTTTTTTTATTTTTATTTTTTTGGCGATACGCGGGCCTCTCACTGTTGTGGCCTCTCCCGTTGCGGGAAGAAGCCATCCCCCTGCCTTCTAGCTGGACTGACCACTAGTGCCTTGTGTGCAGGGACTCTGTTTCGCAGCTCTGCATCCCTAGCAGACATGGGGGGATGTGGTTGGTTCTAAGACCGGGGCAGGCAGCCTACGAGGTGAGCTGGAGCGTCCTGTAGCGCCAGAAAGTGAGGATGTGTTCAGAGAACAAAAGGATCAGGGCCGCCCCGTTGAAGGGACACAGCAGAGGGACCAACTCGAAAGAGCTCCCAGTGGCCAGACCTGAGCAATTTGAGCAAAAAAATAAACACCATCATTTTGGGTTAAAAAGTGTAAAATTAAATGTCCGTGAGTCCATACTGACTGAATGAATGAATGAACGAATGGGGAGAACAGGCAAAACTCTCTTACAGAAGAACTCCAAGTAAGTTTTGTAGATAGCTCCCCCTGCCAAGGAGATGCACTTTATTCCCCACCCCTAGAGTGTGGGCTGTGCTTAGGACCTCCTCCCAAAGAGTCAAGTGTGAAGGATGGAGGGGATCTAGGAGTAACTTTAAGGTGGAGAAACCCGACAGACGTGACCTCAGCCAGGTGATCAAGGTCACCAGTGATGAGTCACCTCGAGAGTGTGTGCCCTTGACCGGATGTGGTGAGAATGGCGCTCAGGTCTTCCTCCCGGTAACCAGGAACTCCAGCCTAACTGTGAGTGAGCATCAGACACGTCCCAACTGAGGGACAAAACACCTGACCAGGCCTCCTCAAAACTGACCAGGTCAGCACCAAAGAGGAAGGCCGAGAAACTGTCACAGCTCGGGAGCCTGAGGAGACACGATGAGTAAATGTCACAGGGTGTTCTGGATGGGATCCTGGGACAGAGAAAGGACAGTACGGGCAAAGGTGTGGCCTCCAAATAAGCTGCTGACCTGAGTTAAGAGTGATGTCCCAATACTGGTTCCTTAGCCGTGATCACGTGGCATTGTGATATAAGATGTTAAGGGCCGGAAAAACTGGGGTGGGGCAACCGAACAGAACTCTGTACAGTCCTTGCAACCTTTGTGTAAATCTAAAGCAATTCCCAAATAAAACGTTTATTTTTTAAAATGCCATTGAAGCTATAGGAAGAAAATGGCTTCTTTGCAGGTGGCAGCACGGCTGTGCTTCCCTGACTGCAAGTATCCAATGCAGAGCCATCACTGTAGATGGGCCCTTTATACCCTCGGGTAACCCAGGTCCCCCCAAGTTTCCTATGAACCTCTGGCTACAAAGAAACGTGCTTACCTTACCCAGGGAACTTGTCCAAACTGGAATTCATGGAAGTGCTAAGCTAGTTCCCTCAGTTTCCCTTTCACCTTCATATTTCACCACTTCTTTTTTTTTGGAGTACGCGGGCCTCTCACTGCTGTGGCCCCTCCCGTTGCGGAGTACAGGCTCCGGACGCGCAGGCTCAGCGGCCGTGGCTCACGGGCCCAGCCGCTCTGCGGCACGTGGGATCTTCCCAGACCGGGGCACGAACCCGCGTCCCCTGCATCGGCAGGCGGACTCTCAACCGCTGCGCCACCAGGGAAGCCCCGTATTTCACCACTTCTTAAAAGTTTTCTTTTTTAAGTGAAATTCTAGCTTTATTCAAAAAGAAATGAAATTTCTTGGATGAAGCATCTGTGTGATAATATTACTTCTGAATCTGTGTCTCGGAAATAAATGGCCAGATAGTTATATTTATACTTTTAAGCATTAATAATAGGGACTATTCAGGATACACGCTGTGAAAAAAGACATGATTTAGTCTTTGCTAAAGATAATTGCTAAAACGTACATATCATGATTACTTAAGATAACATGGATATTTAATTCAAATTTAGAATATAACAACATCTGACTCTTATCCTGTGGACATGAAAGGAAAAATACAGTAATCCATTTTACTCATTACATGTTACAGAATCAGACAGAATGAATTGATAAGCAGTGTTTTATAATAATAACAGCAATTTAATTTTAAACAAATATATTCCCGTCCTCTTCCCTTATCCTTTATACGTATCTAACCAGTAAAGCCTACTATACTGCTGAAATCAGGAATAATCCAATCTATGACGCTTCAATTTTTTTTTTCATGTTCAGCACCTAATTCAAAAATACCGTGAAATGAGCGGTTCACGACATTCACGTCAAGATAAGTTATGATTCTTGCACAGTGCCATCTTCAGGGGCCCCCAGAAGACCCAGGGGTCACCCCAACAGAACCTGCAGAAAGGGAGTTCATGGTTGTCTCTGGGCTGCCCACCTGTGCTCTCAGGTCCCAGCAGGCTCTGGGGGCCACCCAGACAGAGCCCAGGACCGCTGAGAGCTGATCTCCTGCACAGACCCCTCCAGGCCTGCTGAGGTCAGCCCCCCGACCGTGGCTGACCAACCAAGAACCAGGCTGCGCTTGGATCTCCTGGCCAGTTGCACAGTTATCACCAACCCACCCGGTGTCCAGATGGACCACCTGGACAGCAGTATTTCCCCACCAAAGAACAGAAGAATGAAGGTGTTTAGGGCAGGGCCCAGGGTAGTGGACACAGAGACCCCCCCTCCCTATAGACCCACAGACACGTTCCCATGTCCCGTGTCAGCCCCACCTGCAAGGCCTCAGACAGATCATGTCCTCGGGTCAGGAGGGGACCCTCATTAGGGAAGGCTTGCTCCCACTCAAACTCAGGGAAGCCCCCTGTTTGAGGCCAAGAAAGGCCAGGAAAAGCCTGTTTGTGTAACCAAGCAGGACCTCATGGGGCCTTCCCAGGACAGACTCCTCCCCCATATCCTCTGCTTTAGCTCCTCTCTGAGGTACCTAGATAATGGTATTTGATGCACATTTCCTGAGTTGTTTTACGGATGTGAAAACCCTCACCAAATGGAAGATGTTAACTACTTGATGACCATGAGCACAGAGCCCCCAGGCCTCCTGGAGCCTGAGGATCGATGATGTTAACCCCTGTGACAATGCCCTGTGACCTCACCATCAGCCAATCAGAGAACTGTGCACTAGGTGATCACATACCCTGCGACACCACTCCCTCACCTGGCTTTTAAACATGATTTGCCAAAGCCCTTCTAGGACTTTGGGGTTTTTGGGGGGCACGAGCCACCCGTCTCCTTGCACGGCCCTGCAATAAACCTTCCTCTGCTCCATACTCTGAGGTTTCGGTTTGTTGGACCTCACTGTGTGTCGGGCACACAAGCTTGCGCTAACATTTGCAAGCCGGTCTGCCGTCCCGGGCCTGGCACCTCAGAGGACAGTTAGAACAGAGGAATGAGCCTGCCAAAACTGAAGACAGAAGGGAAATGGGATCTCTGCAGGCTTCACAGAGTCCCTGCCACTGCCAAAGCCATTAGTGACACGGACGTGAGCACGCAGAAGAGAGCTTCGGGGCTCAAGGGGTGAAAGGCCACATGAGGGGAAGCAGGCAGGAGTTCCCCAACAAGGAGCCCCATCAGGCGTCCCTTCCTGCAGCTCACAGGCATCTTCATCCACCTCCTACTAGTCACTTATTAGTCAGAGGCTCTTACGGGCTGAATTGTGTCCCCTAAAAATCGATGTGTTAAAGTCCTAACTCCCAGTGTCTTATTGTGACTGTACTTGGAGATGGGGCCTGTAAAGAGGTTATTAAGGTAAAATGAGGTCGTTAGAGGGGACTAATCCAATCTGACTGGTATCCTTACAAGAAGAGGAGATTGGGACATAGACATGCGCAGCGGAAAGACCATATGAGGACACGGCGAGAAGATGGCCGTGGACACACCAAGGAGAGAGGCCTCAGGGGAAACCAACCCTGCAGACACCTTGATCTTGGACTTTCAGCCTCCAGGACTGTGAGGAAATAAACTGTTGGTTAAGTTCCCAATCTGTGGTACTTCGTTATTGCAGTCCAGACAGACTAATACAGTGGCCCCAATTGCTGGCTTAAAATACATCATGGAGATCATTCTCTGATTCATGCATGCATTTGTGTATTCAATGAAGGGCCGGTCACCAGACACCACTATGCATCAGGCACAGGGCGGCTAGATTCTCTCAGATCCTTCACTTAACATCCAGCTGACAGAACTTTCCAGAGCACACATGCTTGCCAAGGCTGTGCTGGATGCCAAGCCCTCACGGTGTGTTTGTAGAGTTGAACCTTTACCCTCAATCTGTGGCAGCCCGGGCTTCTGGGATCACCCCAGTGAGACGCCAGGGCCTGAGATAGGTGACTGACAGTAGGCAAAGTTGGGTAGGTCTGAGGATCCCAGAATCTTCCAGCTGGAAGAGTCCCTCGCCTCTGCCCTGCATGCCAGGATGTCCCCTCTACCGTCCCTGACACAGGCTCACTGGGCTCAGCTTGAAGGCTTCCAACAATGCACACCACCCAGCTTCGGAAACGCCCATCTGTTCCCGTGAGGAAGGGCTTTGGCTGGTAGCGAGGCCCTTCTGGAGACTCCGCAGAGGGTACGGGGCACAGGGCGGGAGCGGATGCCCTGGGGAAGCTCCCTGGAGGAGCTGGGAGTGTGCAGGGTGCCCCTGGAGAGTGGGGAGCAGACTGCAGGCACAAAGCAGGGGCCTTAGTATGGGGGGCAAGGGTGGCCTTCCTGAGCTTGGGCACAGGCATTCGAGGACGTGGCCTGGAGCGGACAGCACAGGGACAGAGGTGAGAGCCCAGCTGGAGGATATGAGGTCCAGGGCAAGGAGGGGAATTTGACAAAGAAGTTTGGAGCTGTACCACAGACACGTCTGTGAGCCTCGGTTTTCCAATTGGGAAAGTAAGGCTATTAAAACTGAAGTACAGGGCTTCCCTGGTGGCGCAGTGGTTGAGAGTCCGCCTGCCGATGCAGGGGACACGGGTTCGTGCCCCGGTCCGGGAGGGTCTCACATGCCGCGGAGCGGCTGGGCCCGTGAGCCATGGCCGCTGAGCCTGCACGTCCGGAGCGTGTGCTCTGCAACAGGAGAGACCACAACAGTGAGAGGCCCGCGTACCGCAAAAAAACAAAAAAAAACCAAAAACAACTGAAGTACAGCCTGCCCGAGGACGGCTGAGACGGTTCTCTTGCAGCCCTCGCACGGGGTCTCACACAGTGTGAACCCTACGAACAGCCTCGGTCGCCGTGACTGCGTGGGATGCGGAGGTTGGCTGAGGGTGGGGCTGAGGGCCGGGTGCCGGGAGAGACCTGGTTTGCTAACCTTGCCTGGTCCCATGGGGTCTGGGGCCAGTCCGTTCTCTTGTTCCCATTTCCAGAGGACAACAAATAAATATTTACCAAAGCAGACAGACCATTGGCCTGGGGCTTTGTGGTTTTGCTTTGCTTTTATTTATTAGTTTTTTTTTTTTGGCCTTTAAACAGTTACGAATCACAGAAGGAGTCGCTCAGATATTTTATGTTCGCTCAGCAATTTTCCACCGGGAAGCCTGAAGCACTTTGCAGACACGTGATGCAGCCAGGACTCCCATGTAGGGAAAATCAGGCCAGGCTGGCACCCGTCACTCCGCCTGGCAGGGCCCCTCCTGTCCCTTTTAGACTTCGTGCAGACGTCCTGACTCCAGAAAAGCCCAGCAGGTCCACTGGCCACTGTGGGGTCTGCCCAGCCTCCCTGGTTTCCCCTCCCAGGCCTGCCAGCGTGGCAGCTCCTGGCCCAGGCCTTCACCGACTCACAGCTCAGCACATCCGGGAGCGAATTTCGTCCTCACAGCACCCTTCCTACAGCTCCCTCTGTGTCATTTGTACAGTGTACCACAGTGTCTAGGGTTTGGAGCACAGTTTCATAGTGTTCTGGGCAATCATGCCATTTTCCATGGAGAAGGAGACCCTAGGACGGAGCCCTCCCACATCTCTGTCCTGCTCCTGACTGTGCCCGGGTCCCTGAAGTGCTCACCTGGGGCTCTCGGGGGCTCAGGCCCTATTCCCATATTAGTGCAAGCACCATGATAACGACTTTTAAACTTCCCTCAATTCTATAACCGAGGAGATTTTCTTCAGAAGCACCTGGAACTACAAACACTCCGTGAATCAAAGTAAACACTGTCACTTAATTTTATCCAGATTTTATCCCTCAAGAACCATCAGAGGAAATGAGAAAGACCTAACTCTGGGTTCTCTGGGCAGAAAAGGGAATCTGGAAACTTCTCTGCAGGGTCCTGACCAGTTGGTCTGCCCTGGTGGTGACGCTCTCAGGGCAGCACGGCTAACTCCCAGGCTCGGCCTGGGATGCCGCTGGCACAGCCCGGCGGGAGCAGCTAGCATTTAGGAACCTGAGAGCAGAAAGACAAGACCAGAGAGGATGCTTCTCCCGCCTCCCTCTCCTTCTGTCCCTCTCCCCCAGCACCGCAGACGCACAAGTTCCAGGAGTTATTGACAAAATGGTACTAGTTTACAAAGAGTTAGTCAACATAACGTTCCCTCTAAACATATATTCCTTTTGAGGGCCTGCCTCACCCCTGGCTGAACTCTGGCTTCAGGACGCCGTCGGCCTCTGTACCAGCAAGAGAGGCAGCGCTGGGACCTGGCCACAGCCCACCCGTTACCCTTCCCTGACCTCAGGTGGCGTGTTGCACGTTGCCCTTTGTTATGAAGTTTGAGGTTGCCCTGTGCTGGACAAGTGGGCATACCTACAATGATGATAAAGTCCAACGGATCTGTTTCTTCTACTCGGGTATCTCTCTGCGTCGCTGGGGACCTCTGCACCCCCCAACTGGCCACAGCATGTTTTCACGCTCAGTGGGCCCCTCTGTCTTCTCCGCTTAATTGAGAGTTCCCTGGGGACACAGCCTGGAGCCACGCATGATGCCTGGTTTTGAAATCCTAGAGGGACCAGTTACTCGCTGTGTGGCTTTGGCAAGTTAATTAACCTCTCTGAGCCTCAGATTCCTCTTCTGTAAAAAGTGGAAATGATAATTGAACCAACCGTACGGAGCCCTTGTGAGCACTGAGCATGTTCCGTGCTCTATTTACAGCAGCCTCCAGCACTCAGTGCAGATGTTGGCCGTAACGGCCACTGTCCTGGCTCCCCCAGGGCCCACCTAGACCTGGAATACGCCCGATACTTGCTTAGGGTAGCCGAAGAAAACACAGCAGCAAAAATCGTGCCACAGGCCTTCCACCTCCCCATCAAAGAAAGCTGGCTTGATTTTGTACTCCCCGAATCTTCTGCACTTTGGCCCCTCCTCCCAGATGCCAAAAACCCTCCTGCCTGAGGTGTGGATTCCAAACCAGCAGATCATCAAAATCACACTGGGGGAGGGGCGGCTAAACAGGCAGATTCCTGAGCCCAGACCTCTGAATTCCTGGGCTGGATCCAGGAATGCACTTTAAAAAAAACAAGTAAAGGTTCCCATTTTTTGTAATTATCCTAAGAAAGAGATGTGTATATGTTCAAGAGAAGAGCTTTGCTTTCCTGAAGCATTATTAACCAGTGTTTCTTTCCTGTTCAAAGACGGTCTTTCACTGGGGGACAGGGAAGCCTGAGCATTGAAAGCTAGCTCAAGAATTTAGATGGGCGTATTCCCAGCAGATCCCAGGGAAGAATTCTGACCTGCAGGATTCCTTAGCTGAGCTAACTGCATGGGATCAAAGCTCTTCGTGGTCCCCAGCTCTCTGCATGGCTCGCTCAGACAGGGGTGGGGGGTGTAGGGGGAAGTGGTGGCAGGAGGGGCTAGGAGCAAACCTCTGGCAACTGAGGAGATTTTGACAATCTGAGAGGCAATCCGACACTGAACTGAAGTGTGTTGGTTTTCATAGAAGGGGTTTAGAAGGAGCTCAAATAAATACCCGCTTTGCCACAAAGGGCAGAAGAATGTCCCCTAAACCGCCCTCGGGAAGTCGCCACTGCCCACACCTGGCCACGCTCACTGGTATGTTACTCTCATGACTTCCTGGGGACCTTGCAGTGGTCCCCAGCCCCCAGCCAAAAGGAACGAGGCCAGCTTGCCCAGAAGCTGCCAAAGAGCCCCCAAGAAACCCCAGGCCCCCCAGGATTGCAACCCAAGAAACTCTGGGTCCCCCAGGCCTGCACCTTGAGAAACCCCAGGGCGCCCCAGGATTGACTTCGATACATTTTTACTCTCATGAGAAGACATAATGTCACCCCCTGTGTTTCCTGCCAGTCTCTCTGTCCCCTCGCGTCTCCATCCAAGTCTTGTAATTCCAGGGAAGCAAGTCATTGACCGGGAGCTAGGAGGTCGGCACTGGCCTGTCCTGGCCACGCCGCTAACCACAGGGCCTGATGGGTCACTGTCTTCTCCAGCAATGTTCATTTTTATTTCTAAATAAGGAAATAAATAAATACCCAGCAATGTTGCTGTTTTCCTTCCACTTGTGAACATTCCAAAGTCCAGCGTGAAGTCTCCTGCCTCTGCCCCACCATCCCTGCCCCACCCAAAGACCTGATCAAGAGCAAATAATTCCTCAGAAGTCAGATACCTGACAGATGCCCATCGCCCCTTACAAAAGATGAAGTGCTTCCAGAGGTTGGGGGGCAGAGGCAGCGAAGGACTGGGCAAGGACCACATGCCACAGACGCACATGCCACAGAGGCCGCGGCGCAAGCCCAGCACCCCTCTCCGTGCTCATTCGGGAGTCAAATATCTCCTAAGAAACTCAAGCAGTTGGATAATCTATTGATTAAAATAAAACTTTCTTATGAGCTTTGCAGGCTCCAGGATTCGTTTTAAGTGGAGACCCCCTATTCTGTAAAGGAAAGCCGTCGAGTGTGATGACCATCCCCACGCTTGCCTGGGCCTCCCGTGAGCCAGGACTTCCTGGGTCCTGCCCTCCTACAGGAGGGGAGGTCAGCTGTGGGGCTGCCTGAGGTCCTCAGCCTCCTGGCCACAGCGTGTGCTTCCAGCCAGGCCCCGCTGCTCTTCACCAGATTTGTGAAGGAAGAAGTGCTGGAACATGTCTGTTTATATACGGAAATGATGGATTTGACTTTCCAATACTGGGGTTCTTGTGTGTATCCGCTTGGTTGAATGAAAATCCCATTAAAAAAGGTTTGCAGGGCTTCCCTGGTGGCACAGTGGTTGAGAGTATGCCTGCCGATGCAGGGGACACAGGTTCGTGCCCCGGTCCGGGAAAATCCCACATGCCGCGGAGCAGCTGGACCTGTGAGCCATAGCCGCTGAGCCTGCGCGTCCAGAGCCTGTGCTCCGCAACGGGAGAGGCCACAACAGTGAGAGGACCGCGTACCGCAGAAAAAAAAAAAGTTTGCAAACCATGAACCTGAGGTTCTAGCATGCGATTTGTAGGTGAGAAAACTGGGCCATGGGATGGGGCAAGTTGCTAGATGTGGCTCTGGTTTCCGTCTCCAAGCCAGCTGTGCCCCACTCCTCGTCCACCGGACTCTTTCTGCTCAGTTCTACCCCTTCCCTGGGGCCCAGCTGGGGGTCAGTCCACTTGTCACCTCGGCAGTGGTTATACATTGTTTGAAATCTCAGAACCAAATTTCTGAGTGCTCAGCTCTGAGGGCTGTCCTGACCACCCCAAGGACCTTCAGCAAAGGGGGAACAGATTTTGTGCCCCCTTAGTTGCAACACGAAAACGTTCAAAGAAAGAAAAAAGTGAGAGTGGCTGTAATAAAAAGACTTTGCCTGGAATGGGTCTTGATTTCAACTTGTACCCTCATGGTGAAGGGCAAGAAATGAAGAAGTTTTCTCTACAATTTCATATCAGTTTAACAAACAGCTTAGTGGGCACTAATTTCAGTCCTGCCCCCGTGTTGCCCAACTCCAGGCTCCATGACCCCACGGAGGAGCCCAGTGACCCCCGGGACCTGGGTCTACCTTCAGACACCTGCTCTCCCAAATTAAGCTACTTTCTTTGACTACCACTTGACCCCCCAGAGGAAGGAGGTCATTTCCTGCTTTGGACCCTCCGTGGGACGGTGATGAAACTGCTGCTAGGATTCTACCCAAGAAGGTTGTCAGAGACACAAACTGAGATTTAGGTACAAAGATGTTCCTGACAGCATTGTTTATAATGAGGAGAAATAGAACAACAGGTAAGCACTTCCTGAGGACACACGTCAGGCAGGGAGCCATCTGTGCTCTACAAGCATTAACTGGTCTTACCCTCTCAACAGCCCCTTGAAGTACATGCTATTGCTGTCTCCATTTCAAAAAAGGGAAAATTGAAACTCAGAGAGGATGGGTTTGAACTCAGCCAGCACTGGCTTCAAGCCTGCTCGACTCTCCAGGGGGCGCCAAGAGGTGCCATGTGACTGAAGTTGGATACATCCATTTAAAAAGATGACTTCAAAGAATTTTCTTAGCAGAAGATTTTGCTCAAACTAAAGTTATTCGGAAAAGATGTGCTTACATACATGAAAATATGCTTAGAAGAAATATTGGAAGAAGATGTTGAGTGATAACCAGGGTTATCTCTGGGTGGTAGGATTACGGACAATTGTTAACCTCAAGTTAGACTTTTCTTTAGTTTTCTCCTATTCCACCGTGGACTTGTATTACTTTCATAATGTGAAAAACACCACGACATTTTCCAGTATTTTAAAATGATGTTTACTACCTCTGTGTAACTTCCTCCAGCCCCTGCTTGATTAAATGTGGAGACTGTTTCTAAGCAAAGCAGATTTCCCTCTCCAAACAAAACTGACAAGAAGCAGCTTTTTTATCCTGGCCACCTCATAGTGGGTATGCCGAAATTCTTCCAAATAGCATGGAAAGTCCCAGTGACCAACCTCGATGTCAACCTCTAGGTAAATAATTTTACTTGCCAACCTTCCTTTCTGGAGTGAATCTTCCAACTTGTTCGTGCTATTCAGTCTCCAGTTTCTGCTCAGCGTCAGGACCTGTAAGGTCCTGCAGTCAGCAGAGGGCTTCCATCTGTGTCATTAAGGAGCTCAGGGTCCAGACCCTCTAGTGTGCTCAACGTAAGTTTGAGAAGTGCCATCTGTCACAATAATAAACTGCTGAAGACGAGGCTGATTTCCTTAGAAAGTAATGAAACAGCAGAATCAAGGTCATTTCTGCAGGAACGTCAACCTCACTCCAGGTCATGTTGATACTTGTGCGTGGGTAGCAGTTAAGGGTCAACTTGCACATAATCCTTCGTGCACCCGTGGAGCGTGGCCATCATCCTTCATGCATGTTGTGGTGGGTGGAAAGTTTGAGAGTTCAACTAACATTTCAAACATTGAGGAATGAGCCTGCCCTCTCCAGCGTTCTGTCTAATATGGCATCGGATTGGAAGAGCAGGTAGACCAGATGACTGCATGGTGTGGCACATTTACCAGGCAGATTTGCTGAGTTCAGGGGGCACTGGCAAGGCACAGAGGAACCCAGGGTGCCATCCGGGGGTCTGGAAGAGAGTTATGGCTTTCAAAGTGACCAATGTAAACACGGCTCTGGGGTGGGATGTGGCGGGGAAACCCAGAAGCCAGAAGGAGACACACAGAACAGGTCAGGAACTGCCTGGAGGGCATTGTTTTCTGCTGGACTTTCAGTGCTTGTCAACTGTTTACAATTATAAATTATATATTTTTAAGAGAAAGACGACTGGGACAGTGTTATGGGCTGAGTTGTGTCCCCCCACCCACCCAAATCCGTATGTTGGAGTCCCAACACCAAGGACCTCAGAATGTGACTGTATTAGGAGATGGGGGTCTTTAAAGAGGTGACTAAGGTAAAATGAGGTCATGTGGATGGACCCTAATCCAATCTGACTGGGATCCTTGTAAGAAGAGGAAATCAAGACACAGACACACACAGAGGGAATATGATGTGAGGACACAGAGAAGACGGCCATCTACATGCCAAGGAGAGAGGTCTTGGGGGAAACCAGCCTTTGATCTTGGACTTCTGGCCCCCAGAACTGTGAGGGAATACATGTCTTGTTTAAGTTGCCCAGTCTGTGACACTTTGCTGTACAAACAAGTAATTCTCTCTGTGTGTGTACTCCACGCCAGACAGTACAAGCTCACAAGAGCTGATTGCTAAACTTTCAGGAATTTTGCCGATTGTTAAAATTTCAAGTTGATAAACACAGGCATCATTAAAAATAAGTTATATAAACTTACAGTGAAATGAATCTCATTAAAGATAGGGGTGATAAATTCTCAAAACCTATCACTTCCAAATTATTTTACTATGTATCACTATTATTGGTGCTCTAGGGTGACTTCCATCTGTTTCGTCTGCATGGTGGAAGCATGTGGTGTGATCCTGGGCATTTCTTCCCAACTTCATGCTCAGCAGCGTCACGTGACTCCAGCCATGGTGGAAACACTTCCACCACAAAAATTGGCAAGTGATACACATGAGGGTTTTACACTTTTTTCCCAGAGAGCCAGTTGTTGAGCATTTACTGGTTCCCCATTGGCCTTTCCCTGTTGGTCGGAGCAATCATAATCACTTCCCAGATTCCAGGGAGGGTGGGACTGGTCACATGAACAAGACCATGCGTGATGAGATAAGTACATGGGGGCAGCCGTCTTTGGGACGCCCGATCTGTCCAGGGATGATGGAAGGATTGCAGAGGGAGATGAGACCTAATTTATGCAAACTGTTTCTCTGAGTACCAGGGATGTGGACTCCTCAGTAAACGGCCCTGTTATAATGACACACTTCACTTTCTGTGCTGAGCGTGGCAGACGCCCTTCAGGAGGAGCTTTTCCACGCGACTTCTCCCACCACCAAGTGGTAGACTACCTGAGGGAAGGGATGTTCACCTGGAAACCCTGAAGCCTAGCACACAAGGCGTGTGCTCATTAATTTTTTGTGAGCAGATGAGAAATCTCCTGGCCATCTGGAACTCAGCCGCAGCAGTCGGCACAGATCTTTGCAAACCTGGAGGCGCTGAGCACAGGCAGCGGTTCCGGTGCCAAGGTCTCCAGTGTTACCTTTGTGGGTAGCGTGTCCTTCATGTGTGCCGTGTCATCTCAGCAAGGTCCGCAGGGAGCTCAACAACGCAAGTGATGAAAACTACAGTAAGTGTCTTTAAAGACTTACGCATGCCTGATCACGGATCACTGATCACGGACCAATTTTGCCGGTGCGGCCCATACCTCCTCTCTGCCTATGTGTCCTCCGCCTGGAGCGCTCTCACTCCCAGTCTGCTTTGTTACCTAACCTCCAGTTTCCCTTCAGCACCACCTCTGTCTTTCCTTCTCCCATCTGAGCTGATGTGGAGCCTGGCCCTGGGGCAACCACTGACCTACTCTGAGCAACAAGTTTGCCTGTTAATTTCTCAACCAGACTCATGGGCAAGTGAGACGGCAATGGGCATGGAGAATTCTACAGGAGCCCAGGAGGACCTGGGGTCCTCCAGCCCATCCTGGGCTGGCCCCTCCTGGTCCCAGAGATACCCTGGCCTTCACCTAACAATGGCCGAAGGCTGGAGGGAAGGAGATGGGCCCCATGCTTGGTCACATATTAAGAGGGAGGAAATGTCCCCAGAGGCCTGGGAGCAGACTTAACTCGTCTTTCACTCACCAGAGTCCTGCACACGCCCCTCCTGAAGCAGCTGCTGCCCAGGGCAATAGAGCCACGATGGACTTTACCGGACTTACAGCTGGGGCCCTGGGGACAGTGGAGCCTCCAGGCCTGAGGGGGCCTGATGGGCACTGCAGAGAGAGTCCTGACCTCAGTCCTGGAGAGCCCAGCCCAGGTGGGGAGGTAGGACTTGAAGGGGAGCCCCAGAGAAGGACAAGTTTATTCCTACTGGCTGCACAAGTTGGGATGGTGGGTCAAGAGGATACAGGGCTGAACAGAGGAATTATTGGGGCGTGAGGGCGCAATAGACAGGCCCTCACCTCAAACAGTATTCATTTTAATCACCAAACTGAAGCTTATTTCTGTTTTCCTTTGTCCCCTCTCTCTCTCCCCCTCTGTCTCTCTTTCTTTCTCTTTCTTCTTTTTAAAAACTCTTTCAGTGCAAGCATTGTACAGAGTGCCAAATATTGACACAGAAGGAATGTTATGTTAACTCTTTTCAGGGCTGGGAACATATTAGACTCAGACCCTTTTAGATTTTTCTCTCAAACTCCGAGCATTTTTTTTTTTTTTTGTCTTGGTTTTTTTAACAAATGAGGTCAGGAAGTGCCTGAGAACAGATCCATGCAGACTAATATTCAGAGCTCCGTTCTGTAGAAACAGGAAGTGAAGGGTTATGTAAGAAAACGAAGCTGCCATGAATATGCTCTTGGCTGTTTGAAAAGATCCAGCACCACTTCAACTTCAAAAATAACTCTGTTCAGTGTAGTCGCAGTCGGGTGTGGGGAATTTTCTGAAATCAAAAGCAGCTGTTTCATCTTATTTACTCATTAGGCTGAGTTTCACAGACTCGCGGCAGGCATCACAGAGCCTTGAGATTCCCCGCCTGGAGCAGCCTTATTCTCCAGGACAGAGTGAAGCAAGTTCCTTGACAGCAACTATTTACATTTGTTTGCTGAGCACCCATGAATCCTCTGAGAGCAGAGGCGAGGCCGTTCCTCTGAGCTTTCTAAGAACAGATGACTTTACTGCATGAGCGTCGGGTACACAGGGGTGCAGCATGTCCTCCCACATCCTGGCCGAGCCGAGCAGGGCACCCGTGGCAGTCCTGCAGGCACGCTTCTCCCTAACACTGAGGTTCAGAGCCAAGACTTATTTTTGAATTGCATTTATTTTATTGCTGTAAAAGTAGAGCACGTGTACAGTAAAAATTCAAACGTTACAGAAGGGCTATAAAGTGAGTATTAGAAGCCCCCTCTCTTGCACCCAAATCCTCAGGCCATCTTTGCAGAGGTTACCGTTCCTAAGCGTACCGGGTGCATTATCCCAGCATCTCTGAGCATGTGTAAGAGTGAGTGTGTGTGGGGGGGGCATATGTTTAATATGTGTGTATAGATACCTGTATATGCGGATGTACTTGCACACATGTCCATTTGCATTCAGAAATAAATATATATGTATACCTATAAATACAATGCAGCAGTGGGCAAGCTGACATGAGCTTCTCGCAGGTTCTGATCGCCTTGTCTCCCTCGGCGTTTTGGCTAATTGGAGCCAGGTCTGTCTTAGGGACAGGGAGATAGGGAAGCAGTGCTTGTGCGTTTTGAAGACTGATGGCCTGGGTTCAAATCTAATATAACCAACTCTGTGACCTGTGACCTTTCAACTCAGGGCCTCGGTTTTCTCATCCGTGAAATAGGGGCACGATTTGCTAACTCACAGGATTAAATGAGGTGATGCATGTAGCACTCTTGGCACAGGGCTTGGCTAATGCGTGCTGATGATCTGTATTACGGTACTACTGACGTGGTGAAAGAGTGTATCCCCCTCGCACTCTGCACTAGCACATCCACCTAACAGCGGTCACAACCCCTGGCTGGGCTCTGGGTCTCAGCCTCTTAGACCTGTTCCCGCTGCGCTGAAGTGACTTTTCCAAAGTGCAGGCTCCAGCACAGCCCTGCTCTCTGTTTGAATTCTTCCCAGAACCTTCCCCGAGCCGGGGCCCCTCCTCCACGCTCCTAGACACCTGGGCAACACTTAGTGTGTCTGTGGGGTCCCAGAGCACCTCCGCACCCTGGGATGGTGTGTATTTGTTCTGTGTGTCCAGAATCTCATGTGTAACTGATGCGCAGCTCATGCTTTTTGATGAATCAATCATAGATAAGTCTTCAGATGAACCGGTTTGCAGGGCAGAAATAGAGACACAGGTATAGAGAACAAACCTATGGACACCGTAGGGGGGGAAGTGGTGGGGAGGTGGGTGGTGGTGGTGTGATGAACTGGGAGATTGGGATTGACATGTATACATTAATATGTATAAAATAGATAACTAATAAGAACCTGCTGTATAAAAAAATAAAATAAAATTCAAATATTCAAAAAAAAACGGAAAAGAAATCTTCAGTTGTTTTTAAGCTGAATCTTCAACCATGTTCCTCCCATCATCTCTGCCATTTACAGAGCACATGAACCTGGAGTACTACGACCAGGACGTTGCCTCTTGACCAACATTAAAGTCGGCACAGGACTTCCCTGGTGGCGCAGTGGTTAAGAATTCACCCGCCGATGCAGGGGACACAGGTTCGAGCCCTGGTCCAGGAGGATCCCACATGCTGCAGAGCAACTAAGCCCGTGTGCCACAACTACTGAGCCCACGCGCCACAACTACTGAAGCCAGCATGCCTAGAACCCATGCTCTGCAACAAGAGAAGCCACCACAACGAGAAGCCCGCTCACCACAACAAAGAGTAGCCCCCGCTCGCTGCAACTAGAGAAAGCCTGCGCACAACAGTGAAGACCCAACACAGCCAAAAATAAATTAATTAATTTTAAAAAAAAGAATGAAAAAAATAAATAAAGTCGGCACAAGACAAGCAGGACGATGAGACTAAACAATATGATACAGGGCTTCCCTGGTGGCGCAGTGGTTGAGAGTCCACCTGCCGATGCAGGGGACACGGGTTCGTGCCCCGGTCCAGGAAGATCCCACATGCCGCGGAGCGGCTGGGCCCGTGAGCCGTGGCCGCTGAGCCTGCGCGTCCGGAAACTGTGCTCCGCAACAGGAGAGGCCACAACAGTTAGAGGCCCACGTACCGCAAAAAAAAAAAAAAAAAACAATATGATACATAGGAAAAGTAATAGGTAGGTCCCATGTCTCTGGACAACAGCATCAACTGGTACTTAGACATGATGATATGTTTCTCTGAAGTGACAAGAGGAAAAACAGTGACCCCTAAAGTTAGGTCTATGACATGGCCAGCCCCTGACCACTGGTCCCCTGCCTTCTGCAGGTGACACACCCACGTCAGGAGCAATAGGAGGCCAGAAATTCTCTCCCCCAATGTCAAGGGGATGTAAGACACCTCCTCTCCACACGGCCCCCAGAGGCCTACCCCAAAACCTCACACTTAACAAGTGGTGGGGTAGGTGGATGCGATTCCTAAACTTGTCCCCTTTCTGTGGAATCCACTACTGCCCTCAGGATCTGGACACCAGAGAACAATCACCAGCTGAGCAACTGCTTGCAAGATGCTTAGCAGGTTAACTGACATGTCCCCATAGGGGACAGTCGGGTCAGCCATGTAGCAGGAGGCTGAGCTGGCCTTCTTATTCTGAAATTGTTATTTCCAGGGGTTAGACAATGCGACTTGTGCAGAAATCGGTCCTGGACAATGCTGCAAGTGCCAAAGATGGTCCTGATTGCCCTTCCTGCCTCTCCTCCAAAGGCCCTGGTGGCAGGGGCCAAGAGCCTCCACTGTAGGGTTCTGTCTTTGTTTCTCTTGCTCTGTGTGCGCTTCTAGACTCTCGGAACTCTGATGGCTGGGAGGGGCTGTTTTCTAGATGCCAAGGGGACCAGGAAGCCCCCTTTTAGGGGCATGAAGTCTGCCTGTTCTCTTCAGGCTAAATGTGCCATCAGCTCATCCTGGTGAGTCAGACGTGCCAGCTACTGCCCAGAGTATGCGGGGGTTTAGGTATTGTCTTAGTCAGCTCAGGTTCCGTAACAAGATGCCACAGTCTGGCAGCTTAAACAACAGATGCTGATTTCTCACAGTTCTGGAGGTGGGCAGTCTGAGATCAAGGTGCCAGTACGGTCAGGTTCTAGTAAGAGCTCTTCTCTTGGCGTGCAGACTGCCACCTTCTTGCTGTGTCCTCACATGGCAGAGAGAGAGAGAACTCTGGTGTTTCTTCCTCTTCTTACAAGGACACTAATCCCATCACGGGGGCCCCACCCTCATGACCTCATCTGACCCTGATCACCTCCCAAAGGCTCCCCCTCCAAATATCATCACATTCTGGGTTACAGCTGCAACATATGGGTATTCTGGGGGGACACAAACATTCAGTCCACAACCGGTATCCTATTTTCCAAAAACTAATAGTCTGTGGAGAAGTTCATGTTCAGGTAGAATGATTTTCCAGCTGGGACCCTCTCTGACCCTTGACAGGCTTCGGGGACTGTCCATGTTGGAGTTGTGGACCCTGTGTCCTCTCTGCTTCCTGTTAACGACCATTTGGTCCCCACGTACTCTTGGGTCACAATGCTCTTACGACCCACTTCTTCGTGTGTGCCATGAGGAGAGAGTGGCCCCTAGGGAGGTGGAGAGGGGTGACCAGACGGTCATCTGGCAAGTGGCAGGGTCAGAACATGAGGCCAGAGCTCAGCCTAATCCCCACAGTGAACCTGCTCTGCTTTGGCGGCCAGCGTGTGTACGTTTCTGAAATTGAACTTCAAGCGCACGGGGCATGGCCTGTCCACAGTCCCCAGGTGGGCCCAGGTCTCGGTGGCCTCTGAGGAAGGAGAGGAAGGTGCTGTCTCAGAGCTTCTGAAGCCCAGGCTTGGGCTCTCCAGTCACCTGATGGATACGGGGGAGGACGGGCCTTAGGCCTCAAGTGTCTGTGCAAAGTGGGTGGAGGGGAGGGGTGAGGTCCAGGACAGTGCTGGGGGTGGTGTTTTGGGCACAGTGGAGCTCAAGGGCACCACCATTCATGAGCCCACCGGGAAACGCTGGCAGCCCCTTGACCGGGGAGCTGAAAGCCTTTGTGCAAGGTGGAAGGTGGTTTGCAGGAGGCTGGCCAGGTTATGACTGAGGAGACGTGGACTGGAGCCTGGGGAGACTCTGAGCGGAGTGTGAGGCCCCAGGGGAAAGGCTCAGGGCCAAGATGGGCAGGACACAGGGAGGGAGGGAGAGGGCGGTGGTGCCCAGACCTGGCCCCGCACTCTCCAGAGTCCCCTCGGTCCTCCCAGTGGTCCCTTGGGGAGGCAGCATTGGAGCTGTTTTCTCGGGGGAAAAGTCAGGCTGTAAGTGGCAGAAACGGGATTTGGGCTGCAGTCACCAGCTGCAGAGGGAGCAGATGGGTGACCCTGGGCTGCACCCGGTCGTGTGCATGGTTCGTTTGACCCACGTGGAGGTGTCACACTGTTTTAAATTGATTTCATTGCCAACCTTTAAAACTCAGGTGGCTTTACACAGAAACCGGGATTCTTGGTTTCTTTTGCAACGGGGAAGTTCTGGCTCAATGGAGCCCACGTTGAGAACTTGAAGGGGAGACCAGGCCCTCGCGGTCAGACTGTCTCTGGATGCCTGAGTTTGTGAGCACCAGGCCAGGTCACAGGGCCATTGATTCATCCCTGCGAGGGCTTTGCCCAGCGCTGAAAGGTGTCTGGGCTTTCCCCTGTGCCAGGTCCTAGTGCTCTGGCCATCGCTCTGCCCACGTGGGGTTGGAGCCTCAGATCCCAGGCTGGCAGCAGTGAGCCCCACGTGGCTGGTTGCTGGAGTCCCCTGGGCTCTGCGTCAAAGTCCTGCATCTGAGAGGGAATTGGCTTTTAAGAAAGTCACTCATCCAAGAAAAGCAACGCCGAATCTTTTTTTTTTTTTTTTTTGCAGTACGCAGGCCTCTCACTGTTGTGGCCTCTCCCGTTGCGGAGCACAGGCTCCGGACGCACAGGCTCAGCGACCATGGCTCACGGGCCCAGCCGCTCCGCGGCATGTGGGCTCTTCCCGGACCGGGACACGAACCCGCGTCCCCTGCATCGGCAGGCAGACTCTCAACCACTGCGACAACAGGGAAGCCCCAACGCCGAATCATTTTGAAGCAAAAAGCAGCCCACTGCTACCATCCTTCTTGGTTCTTTAAACACCAGGACAATTTCATTATTTTTTTTCAAGGCAGTGTCAGGCAGAAGCGTTTTCTCAAGTCGCTGGCAGCCAGTGGCCTGGAACGTGGCTTTCCTCCCACTCTGGCATTAGCCGTGGCTGTCACTTAAGACGAAGAGGAAAGCTTGCGTCTGATGTCTGATTGCCTCCAGGCCTGGCTCCGTTTGTGGGAGAAGACTGGGGACCCGGGTAGTCTGAGCAGACTCAGCAAAACCCATACAAGAATGAACTCTTTCAGGTTCCAAAGTTTCAAAAACAAGCCGGGTTTAGAGGTGGGAACGCCATTGAAATGTCAACACTAACAGCTTGTGTGCTGGCGTCCAAGCAGGTGGCGACAGGCCCCGTGACGTCCGGGCTCCCACTCGGCCATCTCAGCCGCCTTCCTTCCTCACCTTCATCCCGTTTGCTACAATTCCCAAATTCCAGATGACCTTTGAAAATTACTCATGGAGGAAACTAGTAACAAACAAATTTCAGAGACCCAAGTCCAGCACAGGAGGGCAAATGACCAACATCTATTTAATTTCACATCCTTATCTGCAGAATGCTGTATTCAGTCATTTTTCCTCCATGTTTTTGTTAGGAGGAACCGCCAACATACCGAAAACTAGAAAAAACAGTACAAAATGCACCACATACCATCCCTCCCCCGCAAAGTCCTTAATAGAACGTTTTGCTACATTTGCTCTGTCTGTATTTTCTTCTCTGTTTCTGAAACTAAAACATTTATCTCTAATTTTGATTCAAAAGAGTACAGAACTTAAAAGCTTACAAAACTAAATCAAGTAATAAAGTAATTTGATATATTTTCAAATCATATATTCAATCCTGAACATTTTAAGTGGGTTTTTTTTTTCTTTCATTCTCCTTTTTCTGAACCCCTTGAAACTTTAAACTACACAGCTCATAACCTAAATATTACAACACACATCTCCTGAGGATGAAGACATCCTTTTACCTAACCAAAATGACATTATCATACATAAAAAATACACAGTAATTTCCTAATATTATCTACTATTCTGCCATATTCAAATTTCCCCAATAGCTCCAGAATGTCTATGACGGTTTTCTTTTTTCCCCCTGAAGCAGCAGCTAATCAACATTCACGCGTTGCTGGTTTTGTCTTTCTGGAGTCTTCAAATCTGGCGTAACCCTCCACTTTTGTGATTTTCTTTAGAGACACCAGGGCAGTCATCGCAGACAGTTCACTTACCGCAGAAAGAGGTCCAAGTGCTGCCAATTGTTCTTCCAAAAAATCCGGCTGTTTCTGCGCTCCATTCTCACTTCCACCGGTCTGGGACCAGTGCCCACATCCACCCCCCGGGCTGGCTCCGTCCACACCACCCCCAGCGCTGTTTCTCTTAAAACAACGGTGTGGAAATTGTACGTATGGAGGCTACAGGGAAGGTTGGAACTCTTCCGTGGGAGCTCAAGCTTCCATGTGTTCCTGACATGACCCCCTATCTGACCTCCCCAACCCGCCGCATATCCCAGTACCTCAACCTCCACCCACACGTACTCTTTCCTCCACCATATGTTGGCCATGCTGGGATACTCTTCTTTCCTTTTCTCCTCGAAACACCCTCTGCCCTTTCTCACCCAGTTATCAGCTGTGCTCTGTCTCCCACAAGATTCACGGTATGTCTCTGTTACAGCACGTCATCCTGCACTTCATTCCTTCTGTACAAGTGCGCCCCATAGGGGAAGGGCTTCTCTGGAGGCTGGGCCCAGGTCTCCTATGAGCAGAGCTGCAGTGAATAGTCTTGGATGCATCTCCTTGGGCTGCCGTGCAGAGTGTGCCTCAAACACAGGAGCAGAACGTCCACCATGATGCAGGCAGCTCCTGCCGGGGGTTCCACCATACACTCCCGCTGTCTGAGGTTGCCCCTTTCTCCACTTTGTGATCAGCTTTCGGGACTATCGCGCCTCTTCATACTGGCCGAGTAGATGGATGTGAATTGCTGTCCCGCGGTCGTTTCCATTCATTTTTCCTGATTTTCAGGGAGGCCGGGCAGCTTATGTTTTCATGGCCACTCAGTCCCCCAGTTTTCAGAATCTCCTGTGGGTTTTTGTGGTGGTGTTGTTGTTATTGGGGTATTTGTCTTCTTCAGAGGAAGGCTCGCATGCAGTTTATCTTTTCCTCCGGGTTCATGTATGTCGAGCGCCTGCAGTATTGTTGCAGCTCAATAAACATTTGCTCGGCAAATGTGTTCACGTTGGAAATCCATGGAGTGCATGATAGCAGAGGTTCGGGAGTGTGTGATGGCAGAGGTCCAGCCCTCAGGTCCAGGAGCTACAAAAGTATTCTCTTAGTAGGAGGCCGTGGTTTAAATTGGCTTATCATACCTTCAACTCATGTGAGGGATTCTGTCGCACAGTTTGTAAATCAGTGCAGGTGAGAGGTCACTTGGTAGAGGTCAGAGAGTGGGCGGTCAGAGGGAGAGGTCATTCTTACTGGCTGCATGAGTGTCAGGGAACACCTGCTGTGGAGCTGCCTCTGGAGGCCTTGGAGGGTGGGCAGGTATGGAAAGAAGGCTCTCTTTGTCTCTCTGTCTCTCTCTGTTGCCACTTCGTGCACATGAAACAGGAGAAGCAAAGGCAATGGGAAACTCCCATGGAAAACAAGAAATACTTCTATTTGGCTGGGCCCGAGGGACAGGTCTGGGAGAGGAATGGGAACAGCAGTGGACAGAGCAGCTGAGGTGGGCCTGCAGAGAGCCTGCGTGCGCCGACACATGGACGCTGAGCTGTCAGAGCCGGGGCCTTGTTGCAGTTTGCGGTGTGCCCCAGCAGGGACGTGATGGATCCCTCCATTCTGGTCTTTGCCCCATGAGGGAATCCTGTGTCTGGGTAAAGCCAACTGCTTTTTTTTTTTTTTTTTTTTTGCGGTACGCGGGCCTCTCACTGCTGTGGCCTCTCCCGTTGCGGAGCACAGGCTCCGGATGTGCCGCTCCGCGGCATGTGCGATCTTCCCGGACTGGGGCACGAACCCGTGTCCCCTGCATCGGCAGGCGGACTCTCAACCACTGCGCCACCAGGGAAGCCCAAGCCAACTGCTTTTATACTTGCCGACACATTAGCTCCAGGGTGAGCTGGCACCAATGCTTTTTATGTCAGGCAGTGGCTCCATAAAAATGGGCGGCATACATGTCCACAAAAGGCAAAGAGCCTCAAGATATCAGTAAAAAACACAAGGCTGCTGAAGGAGCAAGAGAGAGCAGGTCTCGGTGAGAGGGCTGGATCGAGCCCCAGTGCTGCCATGCATGGGCTTGGGAAACAGAACCTAACAGGGGTTTATAACATGCATGTCGAAGGACTGGAAGAAAAATAAAAGCACGATATATGTAAAACTCCTAGTGGTGCCTGGTCCGGAGGGGCCTCGTAAACCTTCCACTAACCCCCCTTTCTTTCTGTGTGTGTGTGTGTGTGTGTGTGTGTGTGTGCCTGTTCTGCTTGAGTACTTCCATCCCTGGTTGGGGGCTTTGTTTAGGGGTCTCCCTCCACAGCTTGGGCTTCCAGGTCACTGGCTCACTCACTCAGTTTGGCCCAGGAACAGGCCGTCACCTGAGCATCCTCTGGAGGGCAGGATGCCACTTCAGGATCGTGTGAGTAGAATGAATCTTTTTTACTTTGGCAGCTTCTCACTGGAAAAGAAAATAAGAGGGTGGGGTGGAGAAAAGCCAGAGTCCCCATGCTCTGCTACCACTCAGCAGCCTTTACATGAAGTTGTTGGAGGCCTTGGGTTAGGGAAAGACACTTTCCTATGGATCCTGCAGGATGGAAAACACCAGGGCCTTCCAAAAATAATGTGTGATGCATGAAGCTGGGTGCACAGGCTTGGAGAGTAGCTGTTTCATTGAGTGGCCAAGTGTTTGTTGAGCCCATCTTATGTGTCATGTCCTGTGTCTGGTGCTGGGGGTGTAAGAGTGAGCCAGACATCAGTGATCATGGATGGGTCACAAGTGGCCTGATAGAAGCTCCGAGGCCAGCGGACGCCACAGCTGTGCATGGCAGAGGCCACTCTGAAAGCTGCCTTGAGACACAGATTCCCTTGACACTTAAAATATAATTAAGTTTGAAAACACTTGCATGTAACTTCTTTAGAAATTCATCGTTGCACAGACTGAAGTGACATAGAATACGGCAGCCAACCAAATTACTATGTTTTTGCATCTCCTGCACTTGGGTTGAACTTTCTGTCTATCACCCTCCTCGCCATGTGTGTGCTCCCGGAGGGAAGGGCTTTATCGTGAGCCCTGCTCAGATGTGAGTTTTACACCCACATTCTGCACTTTCTCCTTTCTTCCCCTTTATTTCTCCTTTACTATTTCTGTGCATTTCTGTATATTTTCATTACAAAGTGATGTCCTCTAAGGGCAGGGATTTTGTCCAATGTTGTAATACCCAGGGTACATAGCAAAGGCACTGAATATCTAGGTAATTAAGGACATATGTACATTTCTGTGTACACTCTACTTATCGTTACCTTTCTTCATCTTAAAGCATCTGCTACTAGAAACTTCCGGCAGCACCGTGGATTGAGCTCATGCCACCTTCTGGTTATAAATACGTAGAAGTAATGAATAGGACATCGTGACAAAAGACTTACATAACCAAGTGTCAAAAAATAAAGGCCCAGTTCTTTCAGATGGAAGCAAAGATCAAACGGTAAAGGCAGAATTGTAGGAGAAAGCTGACCCAGCAGTGGCCACAGGGGTGGATGACAGCATTTAGAATGCTCTTGCAAGGAGAGCAGACATGATCCAGCCCCAGACAGGACAGAGGAACAACAACCACTCTGTGTGAGGCCTGGAGACTCACAGTGTCCCCTGTCCTCCCAAACTACAAAGAGATGGAGAAGAGGTTAGCGGCCTTTCTTTGGAGCTTAGTCAGCAAAAAATTACCCTTGAGAAGTTACCACTTTGGCTGATACCGCACAGAGTCGGAGATCTGAATTCATATCATTTGTGTAGTATAGGAATCTCCCACCTGAGACATTAATACAAAAACTGGTGCCCGGCTTCCCTGGAAACTAAGAATATAGTCCTTGGTTAAAAATTCAGCAAGAGAGAGCAGCAAAAAACTTAAACACAACCAATAAGAAACTTAGCGATTTGAAGAATAAATCTGAGGAAATCACGCTAAATGTAGCAAAGAGGGAGATAAAGAGATGGAAAATACGAAAGGCCAGTAAAAAGTCTTGAAAGAGACAGTGGGAATGTTCCATTTTCATATAAGAGGAATTTCAAAAGGAGAGACTAAAGAAATGCAGGAGAAATATATTCAAAGGGAGAATGGCTGAGAATTTTTCAGAACTTAATAACTGAGCCAAATAAATAAATCATACCTAGACAAATCATCCCTAGAACATCCAAGACAGAAAAAAAAAAGATCTTGTAAGCTAGTAGAGAGAAAAAGTATATTACCTGAAGAATGTATTATCAGGTGGCCCCTCACCTAGGGTTCCACACTCCTGGGCAGCTTGACCCTGGGCTCTGCTGCACCAGGAAGGGTGATGGTACTTCCTGGTGTGACCGTTCTCCATTAGCCCTCTTCACTTTTCCACTCTTTGTAACAGCTCTCCTAAATGCCACTTATTGAACTACCTTGGGTGGGTTCTGTTTTACAATTGGACCTTATAATTCCTCCTGTTAATTTCCCTGCCATTGATTTGTTTTAAAAAACAAGATAATTTTTTCATTCTAGATTTAGCTAATGACTTCCCACCATACTATTCAATTGTCTCTCTCTTTTCCATATTTCCCACAAACCAACAGATGCATCTAAAGACTTTTTAGATTTAGAATCAATGGCGGTGCTGTTCACCTCCTACCACATCACATTTTGGCATACATAGCATCTGGTTGTCCCACATTCTAAGATTAACCATAGGTTTAGATGGTGTCAGCCTGATTCCTCTGCTTCCTTGTCAAGGTATCTCATGGGTTTTTACAGCTATTAATAATAACCATTCCCTAGATTTGTTATTTTATTAGGTGTTGCAAAATAGGGGATTTTAACTATCATACCTTCTGCATTTATTAGCTGAAATTCACCTATGAAGAAAAATATACCTCCATCAACTATTTTGTTATCCTGATATATAGGCTACGTGTTTTATTCCTTCGCTTTCGCAGTTTCCAGAGTAATGAGTTGATGCTCTGAAAATGACCAGTGGTTTTTGAAAAGCGTGATATGGGTCTCATGGATTTTTTTGTATTCCCCGTACAGTTGTTTTCCTTTGTGATGTTCTAAGTGACCCATAATATGCCAGAAGAGACCCTTCAAGCTGGCTCCTATGTCTTTTGACTTGGCCTGCACATTTCCAGATGTTTCAGGATCCTCCTCTACCTTCCATGCCCTGTCCCTGGAATCCTCCATTTCTCCAAGGAGCCTGGTGCCTTTTAGTGGGAAGTAGTATATGAAGAACACAGTCTCGATAGTAAGGACCCCATGTAAGTTCAATTCAGCAAAGCTAAGACAGTTTTCTAAGACTTGATAGGTTTTCAAATTTATCTTCCAAGATTAATTATGGAGACATAATTCCTGCAGCCTCCATTTATTGCATGCCTACCGTTTACAGGACTTAAAATGCAGCACCTCTTGGGAATCTCTGACAGTCCAGTGGCTAGGACTCAGGGCTTTCACTGCCAGGCACCTGGGTTCAATCCCTGGTCAGGAAACTAAGATCCCACAAGCCATGCAGTGTGACCAAAAAAAAAAAAAAAAAAAAAAAAAAAAATACACAGCATCTCTAACTCTCATCACAACACTTCAATGAAAAAATTATTAGCCCTTTTGTAGAAGCTGCTAATTTTGCCTGTCTACTATGGCTCCCCCTGCTCCTTTAAAAGAAAAAACCCAGGGAATGGTTCATTTTCTATTCCAAATGGTCCATGAAGGGCTGCTGATCCGAATATCCCACATGAACGCATAAAATAAGTGGTGCTATTTAGAATCCTTTCTTGAGAATTTATACCCATATTCTGTACAAGAAAACCCCTCTCTTTTGTCTTTAGTCACTAAGATGACGTGATGTAATTTGGGAGCCATCTGTGGCCATGATGCAGAGGGAAGTTCAGCCAATTTGGGGAGACAGGGTATGGGGTAGAGGGGGCAAGTGAGGGTAAAGGCACAAGCAAGACTGAGGATGCCAAAGGCAGTCTCTGAATCCCCAAGTCTCTGAGACCAGCATCGTCGTATGCCTCCCCCTCTGAGAGAGGGAAAACATCTCTTCTTTGCTTATACCTTTTTCTCCCATTCATTTATATGGTAAAATATACATAACATAAAATTTACCATTTTAACCTTTTTGTTTGTTTGTTTTTGCAGTACGCGAGCCTCTCACTGTTGTGGCCTCTCCCGTTGCGGAGCACAGGCTCCGGACGCGCAGACCCAGCGGCCATGGCTCACGGGCCCAGCCGCTCCGCGGCATGTGGGATCTTCCCGGACCGGGGCACGAACCCATGTCCCCTGCATCGGCAGGCGGACTCTCAACCACTGCGCCACCAGGGAAGCCCTAACCTTTTTTAAATGTACAATTAAGTACATTCACATTGTTATGCAACCGTCACCATCATCCATCTCCAGAACTTTTTCATCATCCCATGTTGAAACTCTGTATCCATTAGGCAGTAACTCCCCACTCCTCTCTGCTCAGCCCTTGGTAACCACCATTATACTTTTTTTCACTATGAGCTTGACTACTCTAGGTAGCTCATAGAAGAGGATTCATACATTCATACATTCATTCATTCTGTGTCTTGCTTATTTCATTTAGAAAAAGTCTTTAAGGTTCATCCACATTGAAGCATGTGTCAGAATTTCATTCCCTTTCAAGGCTGAATAATATCCCATTTATGGAATATTTACTTATATGTATGTAGTAAATTTATTTACAACATTACCACATTTTGTTTATCCATTCATCTGGAATCTTGGGTTGTTTCCATCCTTTGGCCATTGTGAATAATGCTGCTGTGAATATGGGTGTACAAATTACTGTGTAAAATTACTGGCTTTTAATTCTTTTAGATATATAACCAGAAGTAGAATTGCTGGATTATCCAGTAATTCTATTTTTTTGTTTTATTTTTTTTAGGAAACAACATACTGTTTTCCACAGCTGCTCTACCATTTTACATACCCATCAGCAAAGCAAAAGGATTCCAACTTCCTCACATCCTTGCCAACACTCATTTTCTATTTTTAAAAAATTATACCCATGGGGCTTCCCTGGTGGTGCAGTGGTTGGGAGTCCACCTGCCGATGCAGGGGACGCGGGTTCGTGCCCCGGTCCGGGAAGATCCCACATGCCAAAAAAATTATACCCATAATAATGAGTGTGAAGTGGAATTTCACTGTGGTTTTGATTTGCATTTCCTTACTGATCAGTGATGTAGAGCATGTTTTCGTGTTCCTATTGGCCATTCCTATATCTTCTTTGGAGAAGTGTTTATTCAAGGCCTTTGTCCTTTTTCACATCACATTGTTTGCTTTCACTGTGGTTGAGTAGTAGAAGTTCATCATTTATTATGGATAGCAATCCCTCTTAGGGTATATGATTTGCAATATTTTGCAAAATTTTAGAAGATATTTTCCTCTATTCCTTGAGGTTGGTGGTGTCTTTTGATGTACAAACATTTTTAATTTAGAAGTACATTTTAAATTTTGAAGTCCAATTTATCTTTCTGTTATTGTTGTTGACTTTTTGTGTCATATGCAAGAAATCATCGCCAAATCCAATGTCATGAAGTTTTCCTTCTAATGTTTTATTCTAAGAATTTTATAGTTTAGCTCTTACTTTTAGGTCTTTGATTCATTTTGGTATAATTTTTGTATATGGTATTAGGTAAGGATCCAACTTCATTCTTTTACATGTGGATACCCAATTTTCCCAACACCATTTGTTGAAAAGCTGTCTTTTCCCCATCAAATGACCTTGGGACCCTTGAAAATGTATAATCGAAAATCATTTGACCATACATACGAAGGTTTATTTGTTAGTTTTCTATTAATATTTTATTCCACTGGTCTGTATGTTTGTCTTTATGCCAGTAACACACTGTTTTGGTAGCTTTGTGGTAAATTTTGAAATCAGAAAGTATAACCTCCAGATTTGTTCCTCTTTTTCAAGATTTTTTTTTTTTTGGTGGCTATCTGGGATCCCTTGAGATTCTAAACAAATTTTAGGATTGACTATTCCATTCCCACAAAAAATGTTGAGATTTTGATAAGGATTGCGTTGAATCTGTAGATGGCTTTGGGGAATATTCACATCTTACCAATGTTAAGTCTTCCAATCCACAAACACAGAATGTCTTTCCATTTATTTGTGTCTTCTTCATTTTCTTTCAGAAACGTTTTGTAGTTTTCAGTATAGAAGTCTTTCCCCTTCTTAGTTACATTCAGTCCTAAGAATTTTATTCCTTTTGATGCTATTGCAAATGGAATTGTTTTGGTAATTTCCTTTTTGGAGAGTTCATTGTTAATGTATGGAAACACAATTGATTTTTGTGTGCTGATTTTTATATCCTACAACTTTACCAAATTTATTTATTAGTTCTAATAGTTTTCCTGTGGAATATTTAGGGTTTCTTCTCACGTGCACATAGAACATTCTCCATGATAGACCGTATGTTAGCCACAAAACAAGTCTTAACAAATTTTAAAAGGTTGAAATCATACAAAGTAGTTTTTCTGATCACAATGAAACTAGAAATTAAGGCAGAAGGAAAACTGGAAAATTCACAAATATATGAAAATCAACACAGTATTCAACAACCAATGGATCAAAGAAGAAACCACAAGGGAAATTAGAAAATATCTTGAGACAAATAAAAATGAAAACAGCATACCAAAACTTACACAATGAAAGCAATGAGGGAAATTTATAGCCATAAATGCTTACATTTAAAAAGAAGAGAGGGGCTTCCCGGGTGGCGCAGAGGTTGAGAGTCCGCCTGCCGATGCAGGGGGCGCGGGTTCGTGCCCCGGTCCGGGAAGATCCCACATGCTGCGGAGCAGCTGGGCCCGTGAGCCGTGGCCGCTGAGCTGCGCGTCTGGAGCCTGTGCTCCGCAACGTTAGAGGCCACAACAGTGAGAGGCCCGCGTACCGCAAAAAAAAAAAGAAGAGAGATCTCAAATCAACAACCTAACTTTAAACCTTAAGGAACTAGAAAAAGAACAACAAACCAAATCCAAAGCTAGCAGAGGGAAGAAAATAATAAAGATTTAACAGAGGTAGAAAAACAGGGAATAGAAAAGCAATGGGGAAAATCAATGAAACCAAGAGTTAGTTGTTTTTTTTTTTAATCAACAAATTGACAAACCTTTAGCTAAACTGACAAAAAGAGAGAGAGAGACTCAAATAACTAAAAACAGAAATGAAAGAGGAGACGTTACACCAAATTTTATAGGGATAAAAAGGATTATAGGAGAATACTGTGAATAATTGTTTGCCAACAAATTGGATAGCCTAGACAAAACCGATTCCTAGAATCACACAACCTACCAACCAACCAAGACTGAATGATGAAGAGATAGAAAATCTGGATGGACATACAATTAGTAAGGAGACTGACTCATTAACAAAAACCTCCCAACAAAGAAAGGCCCAGTGCCAGATGGCTTCACAGGTGAGTTCTATCAAACATTTAAAAAACTAACACAAATTCTTCTCAAACTCTTCCAAAAACTTGAAGAGGATGGAACATTTCCTAACTCATTATATGAGGCCAACATTACCCTGACAACAAAGCCAAAGACACTACAAGAAATGAAAACTACAGGGCTTCCCTGGTGGCACAGTGGTTGGGAGTCCGCCTGCCGATGCAGGGGACACGGGTTCGTGCCCCAGGCCGGGAAAATCCCATATGCCGCGGAGCAGCTGGGCCCGTGAGCCGTGGCCGCTGAGCCTGCGCGTCCGGAGCCTGTGCTCCGCAAAGGGAGGGGCCACAACAGTGAGAGGCCCGCGTACCGCAAAAAAAAAAAAAAAAAAAAAAAAAGAAAAATACAGAAACAAAAGAAAAAAAAAAAAAAAAAAAAAGAAATGAAAACTACAGAAACTACAGACCAATATCCACTATGAATACTGATTCAAAATTCTCAACCAGATGTTAGCAGATCTAATTCATCAGCATACTGAAAGGATCAGACACCATGACGGAGAGAGATTTATTCCTGGGATATAAGAATGGCTCAAGATACAAAAATCACCCAATGTAATAACCTCATAACAGGATGAATTAAAAATACCACATTATCATCTCAAACTTATTAGATAAGCATTTGACAAAACTCAACATCTTTTCATGATTAAAAAAGTACTCAATAAACTAGAAATAAAAGGAGACAACCTCAACATAATAAGTGCCTTATATTCTCCAATCTCAGGCCACGCCTTGGAATCCCAGATCAGCCCTTCCTTAGGAGGGATTCTGCGCAGTCTGTGTCTTGAACAACGAATGCCAGTCCCTAGCCCACACGTGTCCTCCTCAGCTCCCTGAAGGCAGCCAAACTGGGGTGACCATTGAGGAAGCGCATCCCTGTGCAGTGACCTCAGGAGAGCAGGGAATCGCCACCCAAAGGCAGGGGAGCCCCTGTGCAAGTCCACGGACTGAGGGAGACTGAAGGGGCTCTGTGAGGCGAAGGCGCTGCAGTCAGTATCAGGAAGAGGCCATCGGGGTCCCTCTGCTCCCACAAAGGGCGGTCGTTGTAGTGTCCCCATCGGAGTCCATCAGCGGGGACCGTGCCCACGTGGACCCTACGAGTGAGCAGGGCATGAATGTCCTAGGATGGAGCAGCGGGCTGGGGAGACTGGGGACAGAGTGGCCCCAGGTGCCCACGGGGCCAAACGCAGCCTTTCCTCTGCGTGGCCACAGGCCTGTGGACTCAGCCTCACGATTGGAACCACCCACGGTGCGTGGAGCTGCCAGCAAAGCACTTGCGGTCTGTCCCTGGGGAAGGGCTGGCCAAATGGCGGCTTGGATTTGGGCAGATGTTAAAATAGATTCTCCCTCTGGACCAGCTAAGCTCGTGGGAAATCCAAAGGGAGTTGATAACAGTACAAGGGAAAACGAGAAAGTGCTTGGCATTCCCGCCTCTTGTCCCCGGCCCAGGGCCTCACCCCTCTGGAGTCTGCAGCAGCAGGGGGAGTCCTGGCCTGCTGCTTCCTACCAAGTGGCCTTGCCTGGGGCCGTCGCTTCCTTAGCTCTGGCTTCTTCACGTGGCATTGCCACCTCACGGGGAGTGCCTTACCTAACTATCTGGAGGACTTTTGGAAGATGATGTTTAGACACTGTTAAAAGCAAACACAGTGTGAGAGAAAAGGGACCACAGGTTATGTGAGTGTCCATGACTAGCCTGAGGCCACACTGTGTTACGGAGAGGGTCCTGGCCAGCTTCGCCTATGGATTTAATCGTGAATGAAGCGACGGATCGTTTGTTTGATTGTTCATTTCTTCAACATTTACTGAGCATGTACCATGTTGTTAGCTCTGCGGGACACTTACAGCGCCCCCCAAATCAAGCTAAAGAGGCCAAAAAAAAACCCTACTCCCATGCCTGCTCTGAAAGGACTCACAGCCCAGACCCCAACTGTCTTTATTTCCAGAAAGAGCTCTCATTTCAGAGTCTACTTCAAGTTTTGAAAAATTCCGCCTTCCGTATCTCATGGCCCCAAAACCCTGAATAATTGTCCTTTTCTTACTGTTGAGAGACAAGCTGCTCTTGAAAGTTTCCCTGGCAGGCAGTACCCCTCACCTTAGCCAGGGACGCATGGGGCCCCAGGAAACAGGCTCATGGGAACGTCCTGTACCTTTGTCTCCCACCGGCTGGCTTCTTTCAGCCTCTAAAATCTCCATTCCACGGAGGTTTCTTAATTAGAGGGTCCCAGCTCTGGCCCTGCACTCATCTTCCGGGTGATACCACACTAGGAGAGAAGAGCTGGTATGTTTCTGGATTATGAAACAGCCAAAGAAACCCCCAAAACGCTGAAAACAGAAATGACTACAAATCCATAATTTCCCAGGCAGACCCATGGAGACCAGAGTTATGGGAAAGTCTCAGACGTGCTTGGAGCCCCTCAGTTCTATGCCCCTCCCTCCACGCAAGACGGATGTGTGGGTTTGATGTTTCAGCAAGACTTTCATCAAACCAAACCGCAGGAGACAGATGGATTTTCATTCCAAGATTTCCCCTTGCTTTTGTTGAGAAAGTTGTTTCAAAACTCTGTGTCTACATCTCAAGATTGTCACGTAATTCATAAATACATTCAGGATGGTTTGAGATGATGAGCAAATCGGATTTTGAAAGAAAGCAATAAGTTATTCACCCCAAGAAAATTGAAAAAAGGAAAATACCTAAGGAGAGAAAAAGCTTTTTGAAACGCTGACTCAAGGATCGGGCATAAAATACTATATGTCGTGACTATTGAGAATCCTGTAGGTCAAAAGAAAACCTCCCCCACACAACAGCAAAGGTCTCTGTGGGTCCTTCCTGCTGGAGCTAACTTCTAATGACAGTCCATGAGAATTACTGAGGAGTATGTTCAGAGCACAGAGTCTACCCTAGACTTTCTGAATTAGAGCTTCCGAGAGTGGGGTCCAGTAACGTGCATTTCAGGTGGTTCCTCCATGGTGACTCTCCTAGTCTAAAAGCTTTAGAATCGCTGGTGGAAATGGTGGGCATGGGGCTTGGCACAGTGGCTTGGCTACACCCAGACTGTGCTCTTGAATTCTTATTTCCCATCAACCAGCACCAAGACACCTGAGGCAATGGCTGACTCCCGGCCTGAGTTGAATCTGGAACATCTGATCTTCCCTGAAAAATGGAGGCTGCTGGAGACTGCAAGGGGCAGGTCAAAAGGTAGAAAACCCAACTCGAAGGGGCTGCCAGTGGTCAAAGAGGGAAGAATTTGAGGATCAAGAAGAAAAAAGACTTCTTTGGACCAGACACATCAATTACTTTAAAATCCTTGGGTTCATCATGACAACGAGAAATGAAAAGTCACTAATCACTTCAAGGATGTTAGACAACCAAAACATTTTAAGTGGGAAAAGTGTATTTATTCTTCCTTTCCCTCTGGGTGACAAGATACCTGGCATTTCACACCTCTAAAGAAGGCATCATTTTCCACGTGTCTTTGCAGCCACCTCAAGCCTTGAGATGCTTAGTGCTGTTAAAGCAGGAGCACGAGGCATTTCTCCACCAGCTTAGATACCTTCCCACCATATCCATAATTACCTTGGCTAATTGAGGGAGTTGTCAGCTCCAAATTCTCAGTAGAAGGCCTGGCTGGTGCGCATCCTTAGAAACATCGGATTGTCTGGGGTGCCTTTGCCTTTGCCCTGAGGCTGGAGTCCCTCATTTCCCCTATCAGGTGATTGAGGATGTTATCAACTTCCTAACTTCGTAGGCAGGCCCCACGTGCTGCCACGTTCAGACTTATAACCACTCCATCCTGTGCGGTGCGTCTCAGCACCTCTCTCTGGTTTTGTTAAACTGGCTTCATCCCAAGAGGGTGCCCGGTCACACTTTGTTGAGGAGGGAGCTGTGTCTGAGCCCGGGATGCCCTTGGGAACCTGGATGGGGACCAGGTTCATTTCCTGGGCTCCCATCCCTCTCTGAGGAAGGGTGGACAGCAAAGTGACATTGCAAGACCAGAGCGCTGGGCATCAGGCCCCTCACTTGCAGTCAGTGGAGGCCCCTGAGAGCGTGGAGCTCAGCCTGGGCACCTTGCAGCCCTGGTGCCCACACCAGAGCCTGGCTCCTTCTAGAGGTATAATAAATGTTTCCAAATGAGAGGAATACCAGAGCTGAGACCCACGTCAGCCACCTGCCAGCTCGGGACATGGGGCAAGTATCGCCTGCTCCGAATCTCGGTGTCCTTAACTTGAAGGGGCAACAGGCGGCCTTCTCAGAACACTGTGATAATGAGAAGCAGGTGATGGTGACCATGTCTGGGGTGGAGCTGGCCCTCAATGGGCACTGCATTTCTCCTGTGCAGGCCACCTTGACCCGCCAGGGTCCTCCGGAGCTAAGGGCTCAGCTGGGTTTATCCCCAGCTTCTCCTGTGTCCCCCTGTCTCCATGCCCTGCTCCTGGGCGGGTTCATTTATCCAGCGATGTAGGTGACAGGGGGGCAGCACTTGTGTCACCCAGGGCCCGGCCAACCCTGGAGCGACACTTCCAGTCTGTCGCCCTGTTCCCTGAGGCTGGGCGGGAACTCAGGGCCCTCACCTCGGTCCAGCCCCTCTGTCCGCTGCCTCACAGCCTTCCATCAGGGTCCTCACCGAAGCTCACGCCGTCTTTGTGAGGCACTTGTACGTAAGCCCATCTCACCATAACCCTCTCCAAAGCCCTGTGATCGGGGCAGGGAATTAACCCCACTGAACAGAGCAAGAGAGAGCCGCTTGCTAGTGGTCACTCAGCTGGGGGCCTGGGCCACACAGCAGCAGGTGAGCTTCCTGCCAAGATTACTGTAACCCCACGGCCCTCAGGCCTAGGATGACCCCTTACCAACCCCCAAAGCATCCCAGAGGACAGCAGGCGCCAGGATGTCACCTCTCGATATTTATAGCTTTTCTCAGGAGAACTCAGTTATAATATAATCCCTTCAACACAAAACCTCAAAATAAACCCATATGAATTATGGAGTGAAAGCCCTATTCACAAGAATTTTGTCAAACAAATCAAAGTAGTCTAAAGTATTTCAGACAAATGTGAATTGTTTGCCCAGCGCAATCCCTGATGCCTTAGTAATTAGAGGTCCCTGAGGGGAAAAGTTTGAGAACCAAACAAGCCGGAGAGTGGTACCAAGTGTGGGATCTGAGGCCAGAGCCCCGGGATTCCCTCCCAGCTCCATCCTCAGACCTCTGTGGCCTTCAGGAGGCCACTGAGAACCGCTGAGCCTCAATTTTCTCAACTATAAAATCGAGTGGTAAGACTTCCTTCAAAGGACACTGTGAGATTTCAATGTTTAAAAGTATACTTAAACTCTACATGAATATGGATTGTCCTTTATTTCTAAAATAGGCAGCTTGACAATTTTTTCCCTGTTCTCTGCCCTGTCGCTAAACTTTAAGAGATGAAAATGAGATTTGGAACAGAACATGTGATCACCTTTTTTGTATATAATTTTTGGTGAATCCTAAGAGGCTTCCAGAGGTCACTACGGGAGTTCTAAGTCCTTTGAGACTGGCTGGGTTTGTGGTTTTACCTAAACGAACAAGCACAGTCAGAGGAAAACTACTTGTCCTTGTCTCTGATTACCTAATTTCCTATTTCTTACTTCCAGCTTCTCATCTTTAAGCCCCATGGCCTGTCTCCATGCCATGTGCCCTACCGTCTGGAATCAGGCCTTGAACCCCTCCAGGCCACCATCCCCACTTAGACACACCTGCTTCTTACCCACTGATGTTCTTATTTGATGCAGCCTTTCTGCCAACTCTAGAAGCTTCCATGTGCGCAGCTCCAGGTCACCCCCAAGTCCGCAGGCTCCAGGAATCTTCCCCTTACCAGGGTGTGTCTCCTCCACGACCCCCAGCTCCTGGACTCACCTGCATGTTGCCTACCTCACCTGGAGAATGGGGGCTGAGGATCACTAGGTGTGATCTGTTTCATTCAGAGGCCTGGAGCTTCTTGAGGGAACAGAGAACCAGCCCGCCTGTCCTTCTTTTTTTTTTTTTTTTTTTTTTGTGGTACGCGGGCCTCTCACTGTTGTGGCCTCTCCCGTTGCGGAGCACAGGCTCCGGACGCGCAGGCTCAGCGGCCATGGCTCACGGGCCCAGCCGCTCCGCGGCACGTGGGATCCTCCCGGACCGGGGCACGAACCCGCGTCCCCTGCATCGGCAGGCGGACTCTCAACCACTGCGCCACCAGGGAAGCCCCCTCCTGTCCTTCTTGACGTGTAGTCTTGTAGCTGGTACTTAAGACAAGCCTGTGATTCCAAATGAATTGCATTTAAATTATCTTGTCTCAAAGGATGAATTAGAGCAGCATTGAATGATAGCTATAGTTTTTGGAACCAGATCACTGGATTTAGATGATCAAATATCAAAATATTAAAATTCCCCAATTTGGGAGGATGGGTCAGTTCATTTCTATAGGTGATACACGTGCTGACTATTTTCTATAATGACCTTTGACGTTCCTTTTACATCGACTATGGAAATAATTTCTCCTTTCTTCTCATTTCACACACAAACTGTTGTAAACTACATCTTTGTTCCTCTTTTGGTGAAAAAAAAATTAACATGAAGGCACAAGATGGTTATTAACGCAGTTAAGGATTTTTAAATAAGTCCAAATAGGCCCTAAACCCCATTTGTCACCCTGCCAGCCCCTCCCCAAGTCTGTCACTGCAACACCCAGGATCAAAATGGCAACGTAGTAAAACATTTGCATCTCCACGTTCCAAGGACAGGGCCCTAAAATAGGCGCAGGGACTGAAAATTATAGGAAAGTCAGTGAAATTCTAGGATTGCCACGGTTCCCACAGGCCCAGCCCTCCCTTGTGGAACGTGACGGCGGGAGGAGTCCAGGCACCTTTGCTTGTGGGAGGCTCGGGGTGGGGAGTGCCCAATCGTGCACCCCTTGAAGGCCGAGGGGAGAGAGGTAGAGATCACCTGACACCTGCAGCAGGCTGTCACCTGGCAGCGCACGCCACATCCCAGGGAGGGCCACCCCGGGATCACTGGGCAAAGCCCAAAGCTGTGTGCTCGCCTTGGGGCTTGGGGTGTGGAGTGCCGTGCAGGCTGTGAGGTGCTAGCCTCACCCCTCTCTCAGCGCTTGCCTTGGCAGGAGGTGGTCCAGGGCAGCGGGATGGCAGGGTGCTGACCAAATCAACAGACGAAGGCCCTGGGAGGTGGTTCTGGCAGTAAGGACAGTGTTATTTGTGGGGACAGGGAGGGTGGGCCCTGGGGGGTGGCCTGGACTCCTGGACCACCGTTGATGTTCTCTGCCCGGGTTTGGGCAGCGGTCACATGGGTGTGTCCACTTTGGGATGATTTTTTGTGCCCTTTTCTGTGTGTTTGTTTCTCTATAAAGGTTTGAAAAAATCCCAGAGTCTTTAGTAAAGCCCAGAGGGGTGGTGGGACCCCCAAGAATGAAAAGACTGTATTCCCACCAGCCTGAAAGGAAGAGAGCTCAGAGCTGTATTTAATCTGTTCAAAGGAAATAAAGAAATTGGGCATGTCTTGCACAAGGGAAAGGAGAGTTGTTTGTTCAATGTCTGAAGTTAACAGGTACTCAGAAAACAGATGACTCATGGCACTGTAGGGCCTTCTGCTGTCCCTGGCAGGCTGAGCTGTCTCCCATCCACTCTGAGGGCACACAGAGGCTTGGGCTGGATTATGTCCATGTGTGTCAAGGGTCGTCTGCTTGAGTAGCTCTGTTCTCCCAGGAAACACCCCACAGAGAGGAGAGGTGGCAAATGAATGAACAGCAACGATACTGGTGTTATCACTGAGTATCAATTTTGTGGCAAATCAGGAAAAAAAAAGACAACTCAAACCTATGAGGAAGGTATTTTTATTAGCCACATTTCACAGAGGGAAAAACTGGGAACCCAAGCAGCTTAAAAACTTGGACACAGTTTACACAGCCATCCAGGCTGAGCACTGCCTTTCCCTTCTTCAGATCTGGTCAGGGCCACAACAAGGGAAATCCCCTAGTGTCCGACCACGTTGGCCCTCCAGGTGTGGCCTGTCCTGTCCTACTGCTGCTGCCCCCTGACCCATCTCCTGGTGACCATGAGCTCCACAGGGTTCGGCCTGTGTGCGCCCCAAACCCAACTCTCCCCATGAGCTTCAGGGCTGTCCGTGGATTGGCCCCGCCTATCCAGTCCCATCTCACCCTCCAGTGGGACCCATCCTGCACCCTCCCCTTCCCTGCTGACCCCGGCCACAGCCAACAGTCTCCCCACCTGCAGCCCACACGGGGAAGTTTGCTTTGTGCAAGCTTTACTCTTTAAGAGATTTTACTCTTTCTCTGACTATAAGATTGATATATCCTTTGTAAAAATATTTAAGCCCTATAAAAATATCAAGGAAACATGTCCCAGGATCCCCCTTCAGTGAGCTGTTCTAAGGTTTGCAGCGCACACCAGGCATGCACATTGTTTGTTCTCGATGGGCCATTTTGCACACATCTGACTGTGTGGGTTTTGGTGGATGATGCTGGCAGGGGTTGTCTGGGGCTCTTCATAACTCCAAGATAAAAGCACTCCTGGCCACCACACATTGCCTCTCCAGTTGTTTCTCCTGGGGCCCCCTTCACCCACTGCCTGGGTGTCCTTGTCTCAGCCCCACGGATTCCTCACAGATGTGGGGAGCCCTTCCCTTCATCTCCTCTGTTCCCTGCTCTCCTCCCTGGCACAACTCTCATCCACTTTTCTACGAATTTTAATAGATTCTATGTCTCCTTCAGGGCCTCTCTTAACCCCTATGGAGGGGGAGAGGGCAGCCTCCTGCTCTGAGCCCCTGGGTTATCTGTACATACACCCTCCAGGTGGGAATCAGGTGTATGTTTAGTTTCAGTTAATTTTATTCCCAGTCTTAGGAAGGTAGCATTTAGCCTTTTACCATTGTGTGATATTAGCTGTGGGTTTTTGCAAATGTTTACCTTTCTCTTTCATGGCATCTCCCCTTGAGCCAATGCAATAAAGCAAGAAAAGGGAGTAAAATGCATGCAGGTCAGGAAAGAAGAAAGATGGCATGATTGTCTGTGGAGAAAACTCCAAGGAATCAACAAAGATATCTACTAGAACTAAAAATGAGTTCAGTAAGCTTGTAGGATACTAGATAAACCTTCCAAAATTAATTGTATTTCTATATATAATAGGAGTGAACACATGGAAACTGAAACTAAGCATACAATATCATTTACAATTACTCAGAAAAGAGAGAAATACTTTGTGTGCTGAAAACTATAAAAAGCTGATGAAGGAAACCAAAGAAGATTAAATAAATAAATGGAGAACCATGCTGTGCTCATGGATGGAAGACTCAGCAGAGTAAAGGTGTCTATTCTCCCCAAACTGATATACAAGCTTATCATAGTTCCTATTGCTAGAAAGATATTTTGCAAGTATAGACAAGACTGTTCTAAATTTTATATAGAAAGAGACTAGAATAGCTAAAACAATTTTTAAAATGGAGAATAACGCGGGAGGAATCAATCTATTTAATTTCCAGACTTACTACTTAACCAAGACAATCGAGACTGTGGCATTGGTGGAGGGATAGACACATCGATCAATGACACAGAACAGAGAACACAGAAATAGACCCACACAAATATGCCCAACTGATGTTGACAAAAGTGCAAAAGTAAGTCAATGGAGGAGAGACAGCCTTTTCAACAAATGATGCTGGAGCAATCTGGACACCCATGGGGGAAAAGGAACCTCAACTAAATCACACACCTTATATAAAAATAAACTCAAAACAAATCATAGACTTAACTGTAAAATGTAAAACTATAAAACTTACATTAAATAATAGAGAAAAATCTTGGGATCCAGGGTTAGGTAAAGAGTTCTTAGACCTGACACCAAAAGCATGATCCACAAAAGAAAAATAATTGATAAATTAGACTTTATCAAAATTTAGACACTTTTGCTCTGCAAGCAAATCTGTTAACAGGATGAAAATACAAGTTTCAGATTGAGAAAATATTTGCAAACCACAATTCCAAAAAAGAACTCTTAAAACTCAACAGTGAAAAGACAAGCAACACAATTAGAAAATGAGCAAAAGCCAGGGAGAGACATCTCACTGAAGAGGACATACAGATGGCAAATGAGCACATGAAAAGATGTTCAATATCATTAGCCATCAGTGACATGCAAATTAAAAGCACAGTGAGACATCAATACAACCTATCAGAATGGCAAAAATAAAAAATAGTGACAACACCAAAGGGCAATGAGAACGCAGGGAAACTGTACCATTCCCACGTTATTAGTGAGAATATAAATGGTACAATGACTCTGGAAGGCAGTTTGGCAGTTTCTTTAACAATTAAATGTGCAGGGCTTCCCTGGTGGCACGGTGGCTGAGAATCTGCCTGCCAATGCAGGGGACACGGGTTCGAGCCCTGGTCTGGGAGGATCCCACATGCCGCGGAGCAACTAGGCCCGTGAGCCACAACTACTGAGCCTGCGCGTCTGGAGCCTGTGCTCCGCAACAAGAGAGGCCGTGATAGTGAGAGGCCCGCGCACCGCGATGAAGACTGGCCCCCGCTCGCCGCAACTAGAGAGAGCCCTCGCACAGAAACGAAGACCCAACACAGCAAAAATTAATTAATTAATTAATAAACTCCTACCCCCAACATCTTCTTTAAAAAAAAAAAAATTCAATATGCAATTACCACGTGACCCAGCAATTGTATCCCTAGGCATTTATCTGAGAGAAACAAGATTTATATTCACATAAAAACCTGTACATAAATGTTTACAGCTGCTTCATTCATAATTGTCAAAAACTGGAAACAACCCAGCTGTCCTTCAGTGGGCAAATGGTTAAACAAACTGGCTCATCCATATCATAGAATAATGCTCAGCAGTAAAAAAGGAACAAACTACTTAAAATATTCTTTATTAGGGTAAAATACACATGACGTAAAGTGAACCGTTGTAACTCTTTTTTAAGTGTACAGTTAGGTGGCATTAAATACATTCACGTCGGTGTCCAGTCGTCACCACCATCCATCTCCAGAACTTTTTCATCTTCCCAAAGTGAAACTCTGTACCCATTAAAAAATAACTCTCCATCTCCCCCAGCACTCAGGAACACCATTCTACTTTCTGTCTCTATGTGTCTGACTGTTTTAGGTACTTCACTATATTTGTCCTTTCATGTCTGGTTTATTTCACTCAGCGTAATGTCTTCGAGGTTCACCATGTTGTAGCATGTTAGCATGTCTCAGAATTTCATTCCTTTTTAAGGCTGAATTATATATATATTTATATAATTTATATAATATATATAATTTATATACATATAATTATATACATATAAATATATCTATCTATCTCACTTTATATATATATTTATATAATTTATATATAATTTATATACATATAAATATATCTATCTATCTCACTTTGTTTAATTTATCCATCAATGAACACTTGGACCGCTTCCACATTTCGGTTACTGAGCACCAGTGCACAAATACCTGTTCAAGTCCATGCTTTCAATTCTTTTGCATATATATCCAGAAGTGGAGTTGCTGGATCAAATGGTAATTTCTACTTTTAATATTTTTGAGGAACGTCCATACCGTTTTCCGCAATGTCTACCTTTTCTGCTCCCACCAGCAGCGTACAAAGGTTTCAATCTCTTGCCAACGTTTGCTGTTCTCGGTTATTTTGATTATAACGGGCCTAATGGGTGTGAAGTAGTAGTTCCCTGTGGTTTCGATTCTCGTTTCCCTAATGATGAGTGATGGTGTGTACATTTTCATGTGCTTATTGGCCATTTGTGTATCTGTTTTGGAGAAGGGTCTATTCAAGCCTTTGCCTGTCTTTGCATCAGGTTGTGTTTTTTTGTTGCTGCTGAGTACTAGTTCCTTTTCTCTTCTGGATATTAATCCCTCGTCAGATATTTGATTTGCAAACATTTTCTCACAGGCTTGTGTGGTCTTCTTACTCTGTTCATTCATATGATGCACAAACGTTTTTAATTTTGATGAAGTCCAATTTGTCTACTTTTCCTTTGGTTTCCTGTAGCATCTAAAAAAAAATCTTCCCCAAATCCAATGTTGTCAAGTGTATCTTTATGTTTTCTTTTAATAGGTTAATAGTTTTAACTCTTACCTTTAGGTCTTTAATCCATTATGATATAATTTTTGTAACGGTGTTATGTAAGGTTTCAACTTCATTTCTTTGTATGTGGATATCCAGTTTTCTCAGCACCATTTTTTGAAAAGACACTTCTTTTCCCATTGAATGGTTTGGCACCCCTGTCAAAAATTATTTTACCAGGGCTTCCCTGGTGGCGCAGTGGTTAAGAATCTGCCTGCCAATGCAGGGTACACGGGTTCGAGCCCTGGTCCGGGAAGATCCCACATGCCACAGAGCACCTAAGCCCGTGCACCACAACTACTGAGCCACAACTATTGAGCCCGCATGCCACAACTACTGAAGCCCGCACGCCTAGAGCCCGTGCTCCACAGCAAGAGAAGCCACCACAATGAGAAGCCCACGCACTGCAACCAAGAGTAGCCCCCGCTTGCCTCAACTACAGAAAGCCTGCGCGCAGCAACGAAGACCCAACGCAGCCAAAGATAGATAGACAAATAAATTCATGTGGCTGGCCTCTCTCTTACCCAGTACGTTTTGGCCTCCGGCATTTCATTCCTTTTCTGTGGCTCCTATAACAAATTACCACAATTTTAGTGGCTTAAATTTTGTTCTGTTCCTTTATAGTTTTAACAGATTTATTCTTTTACAGTTCTGGAGGTCAGAAGTCCACAGTGGGTCTCACTGGGCTAAAATCAAGGTGTGGGAAGGGCTGTGCTTCTTCTCGAGGCTGGAGGGGAGGCTCCATCTCCTTGCCTCTTCCAGGTGCTGGAGGCTGCACACATGTGCTGGCCGGTGGCCCCTTCCTCCACCTTCAGAGCCAGCAATGGCATCCTTCCACCTCTGCTTCCATTGGCACCTCTCCTCTGACTTTTCTACCGCCCTCTGTCCTGTATGAGGATCCTCAGGGCTACACTGAGCCTGCCGGATAAGCCAGGACAGTCTCCCCATCTCGATTTTTAATTTAGTCACATCTGTGAAGTCCCTTGCCACGTGAGGTTATGTGATCACAGGATCCAGGAATTAGGACGTGGACTTTAACCCGGACAGACAACGACTCTGCGTCTCACAACCGTCTAGAGTTTGCCCAGCTTCTGGGCTCAGCAACCTCCATCCACACACTTCCCAGCGCCCTGGCCTGGCGGCTGGTTCGTGCTCAGCTGGAAGGGCACACACTCTCCCACGACTTCTCTGCCCAGAAGTCCAGCCCAGGGCCATCCCCCAGGGAGGCGGCTCCGTCCCTCAGACAGATCATGACCTCCCTTTACATTCTGCCTCTACCTCCTCCTGGGGCCTGGCCTGGCCCTTTCTGTCCTAAGCAAGGCTGAGTCCTGAGGACCTGGGCTTTGGGTTACATCCTTCATTCCTTCCCAAGGACCTGATGCATGACCCTCTTCCTAGCTCTGTGTCTCACCCTTCCCTTCTCCTTCTTCTGTGTTATTTGGTTGCTTTTTTTCCAGCCATAACCTACTTGGATCTCTTCGTCCTGAAAACCCCCTTCAGGGACCTTGCCGCCTCTTTTTCTGGTGTCCCCTTTCTTGGTGAATGCTGTCACCACACAGGAGCCCTCTCTCCTTCTCACATCATCCATCAGACCCTCCAGATTCTGTCTCCTGGTGAAACCTACACTGAGTTTTCCTGCCTGGGTCTGAGCTGTAACCTCTTGTGTAACCTCTTGTGTCTGATGTTACGACCACCTAACAGCTGGTCTCCCTTTCTTCATTCTAGGCCCCTGGTCCTTCCCCAACATGACTGCTAGAACGATCATTTTGCAATGTATATCTAATCATATTCCACTCCTGTAAAAAAAACCTCCAGTGAATGTGGAATGTACCAGAACATGCAACACGTGTTACTCCCCTCTCATTCCCTGGGACTTGAGTGAGATCCTACTATCAAAAAATATGGAACACTTTATAGCACTTGCTATGTACATAGGAAATCTGTGCGCGTGCAGACTCACCAAATCCGGGAGCTGCTCCGTCATGAAGATTAGATCCCAAGAAAATCAAATGGCCTCTAATTTTATGGACCATTTCTTGAGCTTGGTCAATTGAATACAGTGGGACTTTCTCAACAGAAAACTTCTAAGTGTGGGTGCTACACAGAACAGGCAACATTATTCTTTTAACAGGACAGTTTGGAGAGTCCTTTGGTCACCCCATAAACACATTGGGAAAGATCCTCCCTGGGCAGGAGACTGACCCTTCTTGGTCACGCTGTGGCATTGAAGCCAGTGTAGGACATGGCCATTAAACAGAACAGGAAGGTAGGGCAGACTTCCTCTCCAGGATTCAAAGAAAGGTGAATTAAAAGGGACAACGAACTTTCATTTTCTCCCCTATATGTTTCAGCAAGGAGTTTTAAGGCCTGATGCTAACCTTAGCTATCAGATATCCTAAGGGGAGAAAAAATTGCCTCTGTATTTCTGAAAAACAACATGGTAGGTATCCAAAGCTGTAAATCTGACAGAATAATTAGCCCCATGCAGGACTTGACAAAGGCAATAAAAATACGGACAAAGATTTCTGTATAAAGAAGTTCTTGTAGAATCACCCATAAAACTAAATGTTCAACAATAGGAGAATAAACGGTCACATCAAATATGACGCCTTCATGCGATGAGATGTTACGCAGCCATCTGATATAGACAGATGCTCTTCGCCCAATATAAAGGGAAATAAGTGTTCGCATAACAGGAGGCCAACTACCCTAAACATCTATGTCAAGGCTAGAAGCATATGAGCCAAAATAGTAACTCATTTGGAGTATGGATGCTGGTATTATAGCCATGGTCATTTTCTTGTTTGTTTTTGTACTTATTTTCTGAATTCTCCCTCATGACAACAACTCATCTTCATGATCAGAGTGCAGCAGAGTTAGAGGCTGCAGAACTGACAGTTACGGTCCCGGAGCTCTGCCTGAAGGACACGAAAGCCGCAGTACTGCACACAGCGGGTGGGGGCAAACTTCCGCCTTTCACTGTCCACGCGGTGCTGAGCAGAGGCTGTGTGCCAGGAGCCGTGCCGACCTTGGGGGCATAGCGGTGGGTAAAGCCAGTGTCCCCCTCTAGGTGCTTCCAGAGCCTGGGGAGGCCGGCAGGTCCATTACACCCCTGAACGCAGTGGAGTGGGTCTTGTCTCTGTCCCTAGGGCATAGTAGATGCTCAGTAAAGATTTGCCGAATGAAGAAAAGTCTCTTAGTAAAAACAATAATAGCCACCATTATTATCAAGTGTGTCCCTAGGTCAGGCATTGTCCTAAACTTCACATTTTTTTTTTTTTTTTGGCCGTGCCATGAGGCATGTGGGATCTTAGATCCCCGACGAGGGATCAAACCCACACTGCCTGCATTGGAAGCACAGAGTCTTAACCACTGGACAGCCAGGAAAGTCCTCTCCCATTTTAACTCACCTGGTCTCCCTAACAACCCTCCTGATTTTACAGATGAGGGAACGGAGACGCTGAAAAGGCAGGAGCACAGGGAAGATGGTGCAGGAAGAAAGTGAGAAGCCTGCTTCCGAGCCTTGCCTGCCTTTCACGTCACCAGGAAAAGGACACAGGACGGCGGTGAAGGTGACTGCCTCGGGCTGGCCCGTCCTTCCCAGAGGAGGTGGCAGGAACGGTCCCGACATAGTTCACGTGGCAACAAAAACCTGTCCCCGTGTGAATGGCCATCCTGCCATCCTGTGAAACCAGCTGAGTTCTCTGGAGCCAGCTGTGGAGTACCTGCCCAGCTTTCTTTTCCAGGACTCCGGTGGGACACTTGTGTCCTGAAGGTCCCCAGAGCAGGCAAGGCGTAGCCAGGCAGGAGAGGAGGGAGAGGGGAGCCAGCCCTTGATTGAGGAGAGAAGTCTCTGGAAAGCCAAGAGCACAGATCGAATTTTCTCCTCTTACAGGAACAGGGAACCGAGCTGGGTCTCCCATGCTATCCTGTGATCTTGGATTATGTAGGAAGGAAGATATGAAATGTGTGCACATTGCAAAGCCCAGGAACGAGGCCAGGACTTGACACGCAACCGCTCCAGGCCTGTCTTCTCTGCTCCTGCCCGAGATGTGTACTTATCAGCTTTTTGATGGCAAGTCGCGACATGCCTGCATCCTTAAATATGAGTTGCTTAGTCTAGCTTACGTAGGGCTTCCTAGAAACGCTATCATACTTTGCATCACCTTCAAGGTCATGCTCATAACAATACGTTTCCTTCCCGAGGCTCTCCCGGGCCGGCACGTCCAGGACGCTCTGCACAGCCTGTGCTAAGCACCTGTCCTCTCCCCTACAGCTCTGCGCCGGGATCTGTGAGATGCACTCTCCCCCGGGTGAAGTTCCCAGAACACGTTGTCCGGGGGAAACAGAGAGCAGGTGCCATGAAAGTGAAAATTTAGTAAATTCGGAGCAACTCTGTCGATTCTGGAAAGCTTAGAGTCCCACTTACTGCAATGATTTCTGCTGTCTTTCCCATAGGTGTGTGAGAGCACCGCTCACATCTGCCTCCACGGCCTGTGCTGAAGGTGTGGTTTTACTGAACACACACGTTCGTGTTCATGTTGTCCATAGCCGTTCGTGTGCGGTGACAGCAGAGTTCGGTGTTAGCCTGTGTGATCCACAAAGCATAAAACATTTACTACCTGGCCCTTTGCCGGAAAGTTTGTGACCCCATTTTGGGTGCCGTTTCTCCTTTCTTACCTGTAAACACTTTAGTTTCCATTATATTTTGGCCTCTAACATTCCCAAAGTTTCTTTTCTTCCTCTGCCCCACCCTGAAACAGATGGGGTGCATTTTTAGGATATGTAAAAGCAGAGAGAGGGTCCCGGCGTGTTTGCCAGGCTGCTGACAGAGCAGGTGACAGCGACAGGATTTGCAGCTGGGCCTTGCTGTGTACCCGCCCGCCCCCAGATGTCCATCTATAGTGGGGCCCAGCTGGCCTCCAGCTTCTAGTTTCCTGCTTTCATTTTCGGTATTCATTTTATTCTTAGCCTAAGTTTGACACTTCCTCTTAGCAACATGCAAATTTCAGGCTTCCACAGATGTCTGGAAAGTTACAGCCCCAGCATGTCAGCCCTGAGGGTGGGATTGCATAGGGGTTCATTTTTTTTTTTAATTTTCCTGACTATATTTTTTTGAGTTTTCCACAAGCTGGTATTGTCTTGTAAGGAGGAAAATCCTTTGCAGTGTGTTCGCAAGAAATCCGGGTTTCAACCCTCTGCTCCCTCTGAAAACTTTCCTCACCAGGCTTGTTAAGGGCTTAGCTCACAAACGTTAGTTAGTGAGCCCCTTCTGCATGCTAGAGGCCGGGGATGTGGGCCCTGCCCGTGAGAGTCTAGCAGGGAAGAGAGAGGATTCCATATGCAGCCAAAATTCAAAATGGCACAGAGCATGGTGGAGTGATGGGAAAGGTTTTGGGGACAGGTAGAGCAAGGTGGTGATACGCCACTGGGGGGCGTTATTTGTGTTATAGAATGAAAGCTAGAAATACAATTTAATTTGGTAACAAGTCAGTCCCACAGTGGTAGCACCAATTTCCATTCCCCACAGCAGCGTATAGGGATACAGTTTCTCCCAATCCTAACCAGCGTCTGATGTCGTCGTTGCTTTTATGTTAGCTGCTCTGATAGGTGTTTAGAGCTATCTCATGTGGTTTGCGCTTCCCTCATAGCCAACGACAGTGAATGTTTTTGCATGTGCCTGTTTGCCATCTGTACATTCTCTATGGTGAGATGTCCCTGCACGCCTCCGCCCACACTGAACATTCCTTTTTCTTCCTTTCACAATAATATTTAGAGAACAAATTAGTGGATGCAAGGGTGAGGGATGTGGTGACACAATTCTGTATCTGGATCGTGGCGGTGGTTATACCAACGTTCACATGTGATTAAATGACACAGAACTACACCCATTGAACCAAGGTCAGTTTCCTGGTTTTGATATCGAACTACAGTTCTGGAAGGTTGGGGGCTCGGGGAGAGGGGTGCACAGGGCCTCTCTACTGTCTTTGCAAGTTCCTGTGTCTCCAAATAAAAAGTTAAAAAGCAAAGTCAGTACCAATCATTCTGACTGTAGGAGGATCAAAAAATCCACAATTGGGGCTTCCCTGGTGGCGCAGTGGTTGAGAGTCCGCCTGCCGATGCAGGGGGCGCGGGTTCGTGACCCATTGTTACTTTACCTCTTTCCCCAACTGATTATTTGTTTATCCTCAAACAGCCATATCACATCATCATTCGACATCAGGGCTCTGATTACGTGCCTAAGAAAACATACAAAGTCACCATGTGGAAAAGATTGTCACAATTCACCTGAGGAATATGAAGATGAAAACAGGATCTCCCCACGGGGCAGCTGAGAACAGCTGCCGCACCCTGGCCCCGTCCCCCAGCTCCAATGGCCTTTCCACACCGGGACAGGTCGCTGAGAGCTCCCTCAGCTTCCCCTGGCCTTTGTAAAAGGCCCCTTTGATGTGCCCTTTCTCATTTGTTTAAACAACACGAGACAGGATTCCTGAGGGCTGCAACCCAGAGGCCAGCTGGGTGGCCTTGCCTTTTTATGCAAAAGAGTTGAGAAACACCTGTCAGACTCCGAGGATAATTAACCTTTATTGCTTCTCATTAAGACTGACATTGTCACTCAGCACAGATGTGGCTGCTGGATGGGGCTGGGGCTGGGGAAGGGGCGTGGAAGTGTGGGTGGGAAACGAGGAGCAGAGGCTCAAAGAGACCCTAAGGGGGAGAGACACCCACTTGCTTGTGGTCGTACGCAGGGTCAGTGCAGCTGGGGCCTGCTCCAGCCGGGCCTGGAGCACAGCTCACAGCAGGACCTACCAGGCTGCA
>NW_020171804.1:2628652-2640944 GCF_003031525.2 Neophocaena asiaeorientalis asiaeorientalis
CAGGCTGCATTCCAGAAGTGGGGGAGACAGAGGTCCACGTGTAGGGACATCTCCAAGTCAAGAGCCGGGCTGACAATTCCCGTCAGTGCTGGAAGGGAAACAAGTTCCAGGGTGCAGGGGTTCAGACGGTTTGGGGACCTTGCTGAGACTCTCTGGAGGCTGCTGGCTCTGCCTGATATTTACCCTTGCTGGAGGCAAGGCCGTCAGGGCGGTGGGGCAGAGAGGAACTACTCCGTCTGCACAGTGCCCGACACAGTGGCCCATTCTGGGCTGGACAAGAGCCGTCGTGGGAGGGGAGGGTGAGGCAGACAGGTGGAGATGCCAGGCAGACGGCCAGTCGGTCAGGTCCCTTGGGCAGTGGCGAGGCGCTGGGCGGGGGTCAGAGGACTTGAGCAGGCGGAAGCGCTAGGATAAGGTCAACTCCAAAAATGGAGCGTCGGAGTGCGGTGCAGAGAAGGGATCGTGGAGGGGCAGGTGTGGGACGAGAGAGACCAGTTAGAAAGTGAAGGGACAGAGCACACGCATGTGCACGCACACACACACTTTCACACATATGCCCATTCACACACACACGCACACGGGAGTAGCGATCGCTCAGGGTGGGGGGCATGCACATGGCAACAAAGCAGAGAGGGCACCTCAGGGTGTGCTGGAAGGTTTGCTCTGGAAGTGCTGCATTGCCCACAGTCCTCCTGGCGAAGCACAGGATCGCGAGGGAGGGAGGGAGGTCCTATGCTTCAGGCTTTCTACTGGGAAGTGTAAACAGACACCCGACCAAGAGTAGAGATGACACACAACCTTCCAGGGCAATGGTTAAATGGCACGGAAAATTGTTAGCGTGGTGTGATCTTTTTACAGGAGTATCTTGAGTACAGAATCGACTCTATTGCATAGGAGGGAATATACGGCCTGAAGAAAAAGGTGTTATAAACGCAGTGATTGAGGTCATTTCCATCTTCACGGGGCACAAATCCTGGCACTCTCATTTAAAGAATATCTGATACTCATGTAAACGCCGATGTCTTTTCTGCCCAGTAAACATGGGAAACAGCAGCGAGGATCAACGATGCCTCGGCTCCCTGCACAGCCTCGGGTTCAAGCATGGCTCTCGCTGAGTCTCGGTGCCCCTGCTATTCAGTGGGTACAGTAGTTCTGTTTCAGTCTCTACTGTGGTAAATATGGACACATAAACCCATGGAAATGAAGCTCTCTGGGGTTCGTAATACGCTTTGAGTGTAAAGAGGCCCCGAGACAAAAGTTTAAGAACGTCTGGTGTTTACAGGCGGTTCTGGAATGTGTTTGGGAGGAGGGGCTCTGCAGATTGGGGTGGGCAAGTCAGTGCAGGAGGAAGCAGGACGGGAGCGACCGGGGAGCCGGGAGGGCCAGGGGGCCAAGCGGGCAGCGGACGCCCTGCATGGGGGCTGCAAGAGGCAAAGGACTTGGGAGAGGAGCCAGCTGTGACTTGAGGCGGACCGCGTTGCCGTGACGTAGTTTACACTTAGGCTACCGTGCCTGAAAACGGTGGGTGTGGGTGTGTGCGCGTGTGTGTACGCTCGTGCAGGGGTGGATCGGGCCATGCCAAGGCAGCGTGGGGTAGAAATCAACGTCCAGGCGCCGAGACCCTCCCTCCAAGGAAGCACTTAAGGTGACACAGGCTCCTGGGGCCAGACGTAACTTTCAAAGTGTACGCATCACCCCTGCACCCCAAGATCAGAGGAGTTCACAGAGGTCTCCGGGAGACTTTGGATGTGCCTTGGGGCGAGGATGGAGAACTGGCCCCCCCCTTGTTCTGGACTTCAGCGCTTACTTGTCAGCATAGCGGAGGCTGGCACAAGTACTTGGGTAAGGAAGCCCCATGGCCGCCATGGCCAGGACAGCCCTGGAACCACGTTCAAGGCACTGTGGCATGGACACGGTGGGGAGGCGCTGAGAACTGCAGAAGTCTTCTGCAGGCCGGCCTTCCCTCCAACACTAGCGACCAGAGCCAGGGCCCTGCTTGCAGTGCAGGGACAGACGCTCCACAACCTGCCCTGGGGGTTCTGGTGGCCGCTGCTGCCACTTGGGCCTCTGTCCCTCACTGCGGACTCAGGGCTCGAGTAAGATCTGTGAGCTAACTCCTTCCCAGAGCTTTTCTGACATCGTGGATCGAATGGCTGCTAAATCTGCTCTCTCACCTATGTCACCATGGTGTGTGTTTGCCGGCTTTTCCCGCTGTTCACTTCATTCTCTCCTTTCTCAAACGGTAGCATGGACTTCCTAGGTCTCAAGTCTGCAAGTTGAGCAACTTAGAAACCCAGACACAGCTCGCAAGGGCTCCGCGTTCAAATAGTTTCCCACGGAGGCCTAGCAGGATGAAGTGCTGACTGGAAAGAGACAGGAAAAGCAACCTGTTTCCCAGGGGCACAGGTACTGGGCTTCGTGCATTGAGAACGCCTCAGGAGAGACGGAAGGAGGTTGATTTCTCTCCTTCGGGAAAGTCACCTGGCCTCACAGCTGGGGGAGAGCGTGCACAGCAAGGACTGTACGTCTGTCTTTGCAGGAGGGAGGGGAGAGGGACCCTTATCCAGGGACTAGGACAATTCAGAGACAGGGAGTAGGGCCATTAAGAGGGCTCTAATGCCTCTTATGTAGGACTGTTGGCCATATTAGGCCAGTGGGAGTGGAATTCAGCAGCATGATATGATAGGAAGACCCAGGGTGTACACACAGAACAGACGGGTCAAGAGGAGGGTCTGGGCTGGGGTGCTGTCCATAAGCTGAGGTGAGCCACTTCGTCCCAGAGGCCTCGGTTTCCTGCCTAAAAAATGGGGATGATAATATTTACTTTGAAGGTGTGCATAGCATTAAATGCGATGCTAAGTGTAAAGCGTTTTGCAAACTGCCATGCAGGAGGAGGCAGATGCCGGCTGCTTCTGTAGTTACATGTGCTGGCTGACTACGCCACATGCAGGTCCCCTCCCCCCTTTCAAGAGAACCCTAGCTTTTGCCTAAGAGTTCACCCCACTTCCACACAGCCTAAATGCCTAGGAGGAAGGTGACCCCACCTTCAGGCCCCTGGGTGGGCTCTGATTGGCTTGAGCCATTGCCCCATCCCTGCGATTGGCCCAGGGGCGGGTGAGTGAACCCACCAGTGCAATCAGGGCAGCTGGGCTCGGAAGGGGGCTCCCGTGGGCCGGGGGCCAGGGGAGAGTCAGGAGGAAGAACCATCTTTGGTGAGATAGCTGATGACTGGACTAAACCAAGCATTCACGGAGATCCTCCACCTTTCAGGCCAGGCGAGTTTTCTGGGACTTGTCATGAAAGCACCCTGACTGCTGTTTCGTAGCTGCTGCCGCTGTGACACGTGATAACGCAGATCGACACTAGTCTAGTTCTTCTTCATTCCAGACCTCAAAAGGGACACTCATTAGGTTACCACACCAGAAGCTTTTCGAATGAAAACGTAGTGACGTTCACATATAGCCTTCTGCGTCCCGGGGCTCAACGTTCTTTCAAGGTGAGTTAGCATTCTTGAATGTGAAACTTACCGCACATGACCATCACTTTAAGGCTATAAGGAAAGGGACCAGGGCCTCTAGTGGGGGTTTCCCAGGCCTGCTCTGCCCGGTGGGTCCAAGACTCATGGCTTCCACGTGAAGACGGGCCATCTCAAGACCGCGGCTCCTAGATTTTAGGGTATTTGAGAGCCCCCAGGAAGTTGTTCAGCACAGGTTTTCAGGACCCACTGAGACAGGAACTCTGGGGTGAGGCCCAGAATCCTGCATTTGAACGGGTAGTTCTAACACAGGGCTCTCAGTGTTCAGAGACCACAGTCCTGGTCTGCCTGGGACAGGCAGAGTCCCCGCGATGCCTGCTGTCCTGGCCTGAACGCTCATGGCTCTCACTCTCTGGGGTTTCTCAGTTTGGGGGTAAACGGCATGGCCGCTCGTCTGGGGGTGTGCCGAGAACCGCAGCTGTGGAGGTGAAGCCAGCGTTGTGTGTGTCTCCCTCCGTCCCTCCGCTCCTCTACATGCAAGGTCTCTGGTGCCCGATTCCACTCAACGCGCTGGCCGTGCAAGGCTCTGTATGGAAGTCCCTCCTGCCTCTGCTAAGGTCCTGTGCTCAGAGCTTCCTGCCCAAGGGCTTTGGGGAATTCTGTGTAATGGATTTATCCAAAAAGATGGATAAAAATACACCTCCCCTTCATACCACGTTCAAAAGGAAATGCCAGAGGAAAAAATTAAATATTGAAAACCCATAAGACTCATAGAGAAGGAACTATAGGGGATTTAGAAACATGACAGCAGGGGGGAAGTGGCTTTATAAGTATGATAAGAAACCCAGAAAATGTAAAGAAAAATATTGGCAGAATTGAACATCTGAAAACTAAAACCTCTGGATGGAATTGGACTCCCTAAATAATGCAAAAAGACGGCCACACCTTGGAGGAAAGCAGGGCTACCAAGCGCTGTGTCAGCGAGGGTGTGAGGAGAGCAGGAAGCCTCGGGGGCATCCCCTCTCCCTCCAGCCGTGTGCTGCTGGGGGCTGGGTTCTGCCTGCTTCCTGGTTGCCCCTGGATCCTGTGCATTTTTGGAACCTGGATCGCCAGTCTTCCTTTTGGTTCTGTTAGCAACCCGATAGTGCTCCCATAAATGCCTTTGAGTTTACCGAAGTTCATTTGTTTTGCTTGCAACCCGAGCCCTGATTGATACACCCTGTGGCAAATAAAGATTAGTTTCATTCCTCAGGAAGGGCTTGTTAAAGCCAGACACTCATGTGCTGTGACAGCCACCGTTCTCCCCGCTCTGTGATTCAATGAATTCCTCCGCATGGCTCTTAGGACTTCATAGAAACTGCTTCAGTCTGCAAGGGTTCAGGACATGCATGTGACGATGTCCTGAGAGACTTGTTTCAGATGTTTCCATATCATTTTGGCTGCAAGGTCACCCCCCTTAAGTCGTCGTTTTTTTTATGATTAGGAAAAGCAACAGTCGGCTGGCCAATTTGGCATCATTGAGGTTCCATCTTTCTTCCCCGATATAAGACACTGCTGTTCCCACTGCAACCCCGCAGAGCAAGCTCTATCACCCCGAGTTACAGATGAGAAAACGGAGGCCCTGGGTGGTATGACTCGCTCTGCTTCAAACCTTGAAGGGGAAGAACCCAGGCCTGTCCACATCTGCTCTCTGCTCTTGCTGCATTGTTTCAGATAATAAGCAGCAGTTCCACAAATTACTGAAACCATCTTAATGGAAATTAGTCACGGGTGGCTTAGAGCTAGTACTTGTCTATTAAAATTCCTAGCAAACAAATAAAATAAAACTGTTGGGTGGGGACTATGTGATTTTTACTTAAAGGTTGAAGGGCAGTAATGTCCACTTTTGCTTCAAAACATTCTGAGTGCTTCCACTTGTGAACTGACAGTCTCACAGTGCCTGGAGGAAGGTTGTTAACCCAATTTACAGATTGGGAAACTGAGGTCTGGGCAAGGCGCTGCTCGCTCCTCTCCAAGACGTTGGTGTCCCTCTCAGGGTGATGAGGCAAACAGGCCATTACACCAATGCTGTACTTTCCTAGGGAAGCGGACGCTGTGGGCGACACTGACCCCTCCCGCCCCACTGGGGACGAAGAGATCTGCTGCCTTTGGGTCCCCTGAGGTTCAAGGCTCTCATCACTTAGTCTCTGTCCATTCCCCAGTGACAGGATCAAACAGTGCTTGTTTAAAATGCCAGGTGAATCGGCACCGGCTTTGTGGGGAGCTCCCAGAACACAGCAGGGAAGGGCAGGAGGTGACCCCAGTGGCTGGGAGTGTGCGCTTGCCAGCTAAGCTCAGGGGGCTGGCTCCCCCTCATTGGAGGTCTGCTTGAATAGACCCCCAGGCCAGTGTGCCACTGTTTGCAGTTGCTGTAAGCAGCCCCCTATGCTGACCAGACATTCCCAGCCCGGGTCATCATAACGGCCAGCTCAGCCCCAGCCCCACTTATCACAGTGAGAATGAGTCGTAGAGAAACTGCTGTGATGACAGGAGCTGCTAACAGGTCATCACGATGCCTCAAAGGACATTTCTTCAGCTGGACGAGTCCGCCAGACAAGTCTCCCTGGCAACACCGACTTGGTTTAAGTGCACAAGAATGGGCCGCAAAGGAAAGCTTAAGGCGGAGAGAAAGACTCACAGCGTCTTAGCACAAGTCCATACACCCAGGACAGGGAGTGGGGACCCAGACCCTGCCCTTGGGAAGTGACAGTGTATCAGGGGAACTGATCAGTGCACTTAAAAGTGTGGTTCAGAGGACTGGATGAATGAACATAAAGTCCTAAGATACACAAAAAGTACACAATTATTTGTTACAATAATTTTATTATAATTACTAAATATAATAAATATTATGTAATGAATTATATACAATAAAAGAAGTAATACATTTATTTTTAGAGCAATTTTCGGTTTACAGAAAAACTGAGCAGAAAGTACGGAGTTCTTGTATACTTCCCTTCCCCCTCACCTCCAGCCCTCCTCTGCCCTTTCCCCTATTACTAACATCTTGCATTGCTGTGGTATACTTGTGACAACTGACGAACCAGCATTGATACATTATTATTAACTAAAGTCCACAGTTTACATTACAGTTCAAACTATGCTTTGTACATTCTGTGGGTCTGGACAAATGTATAATGACATGTATCCACTGTTACAGTATCGTACAGAGTATTTTCACTGCTCTAAAAATCCCCTGTCGTCCTTCTATTCATCCCTCCCTCTCTCCAACCCCAGGCAACCCCTGATCTTTTCACTTCCTTTTCTCCATAGTTTCACCTTTTCCAGGATGTCCTATAGTTGGAATCATACAGTATGTAGCCTTTTCGCACTGGCTTCTTTCACTTAGTAATATGCATTCAAGGTTCTTCCTTATCTTTTCATGGCCTGGTAGCTTATTTATTTTGGGTGTTGAATAATATTCCATTGTCTGGTTGTACCACAGTTTATTTATCTATTCACCAACTGAAGGACATAGAGGGTGCTCCCAAGTTTTGGCAATTACACTATGAACAACTGTGTGCAAGTTTTTGTTTCCACGTTAAGTTTTCAGCTTATCTGGGTCAACACCTAGGAGCATGCCTGCTGGATCGTATGCTGTCAAACTGTCCTCCGAAGTGGACCGCAGCATTTTACTTTCCCTCCAGTGACGAAAGAGAGTTCCTGTTGCTCCACAACCTCGCCAGCCGTTGGTGTTGGTGTTTCGGATTTTGGCCGTTCCAGTAGATGTATAGTGGTATCTCATGGTTTTAATTTGCAATTCCCTACTGATATATGATGCATTAGATATTAGATATTAAAGATATTAGCATCTTTATATGCTAATAAAGATATTAGCATCTTTATATGCTAATTAATCATTCATAAATCTTCTTCGGTGAGATATCTGTTCAGATCTTGAATTTGGTTGTTGTTTTCTTATTGCTGAGTTTTCGGAGTTACTTTGGCTATCAGTCCTTTATCAGATACATGTTTTGCAAATATTTTCTCACCATCTGTGGCTTGTCTTTTCATTCTTTTAACAACATCTTCCACACAAGTTTTAAATTTTAATGAAGTACAACTTTTTAGTTTTTTCTTTCAGGGTGTCATATCTTTGGTGTCATGTCTAAAAAGTCACTGCCAAATCAAAGGTCATCTAGATTTTATCCTATGTTATCTTCCAGGAGTTTTTTTTTTTTTTTTTTTTTTGCGGTACGCGGGCCTCTCACTGTTGCGGCCTCTCCCGTCGCGGAGCACAGGCTCCGGACGCGCAGGCTCAGCGGCCATGGCTCACGGGCCCAGCCGCTCCGCGGCATGTGGGATCCTCCCGGACTGGGGCACGAACCCACGTCCCCTGCATCGGCAGGCGGACTCTCAACCACTGCGCCACCAGGGAAGCCCAGGGAAGCCCTTCCAGGAGTTTTATAGTTTTGGGGTTTACATTTAGGTCTATGATCCATTTCAAGTTAAGTTTTTGTGAAGGGTGTAAGGTTGTGTCTAGTTTTGTTTGTTTGTTTTAACATGGATGTCCGGTTGTGCCAGCACCGTTTGTTGAAAAGAATATCCTTTCTCCATTGAATTGCCTTTGCTCCTTTGTCTGAGATCAGCTAACTATATTTACGTGGGTCTACTTTCATGCTTTCTATCCTGTTCCACTTATTTGTCCATTCTCTCACCAATACTGTGCTGTCTCGATAACTGCAGCTCTAGAGTAAATCTTGAAGTTGAGTGATGTCAGTCCACAGACTTTGTTTTCCATCAATTGTGTTGGTTATTCTGCGTGTTTTGCCTTTCCATGTAAACTTTAGAATCAATTTGTCAACACTGACAAAATAACTGCTGGTGTTTTTTTTATTGGAACTACAATGAATCTACAGATCAAGTTGGGAAGAACTGACATCTTGACAATATCATGTCTTCCTATCCATGAACATGAAATATCTCTCCATCTACTTAGATCTTCTTTGAATTTTTTTAATCAGAATTTTGTTGTTTTCCTGACTTAGATCTTGTACAGTTTTGTTAGATCTATACCTAAGTATTTCATTTTTTTGTTAATAAGATATATTTTTTTCTTAATAATATATATTTTAATATTACTCATGGAATAGTCTTTGAACCCATGAGGTTGAATTCTGGCTCTGCCTCTTCTCAGCTGCTCAGCTTCTGGAAAGCCCTGTCATTTTCTGGCCCTTTGCTTTTTCTTCTCTGAAGAATGACCCTGGCTTTATTCACAGATCTCCTTCTAGACTTCCTGGATCTTTGTGGAAGTGGGACACCTGCATGGTTTGCCTTTGGGGCAAGCCTTGCAGCCCTCCAGGGAGCCCTACAGTGTGAGGCTGTGGTCAGTGCTGTCACTAAGGATGCCTGTGTGGTCATGGGTGGTGTTTGGGAGACTATTTAGAAGGCAGTAGAGAGGTACCTAGCCTCTCTCACAAGGTGAGAGAATTGGCCACGATTCCACTTTTGGGGTTGGGCTCATGGACAAGTACATTCTGGAGAGAAGTGAAATTAGAGTTTATAGTGGTGGGAAAAAAGGTCTTATCTAGAACAGGAGGTGAGCCTGGGTCTTATTGGCCCTCCTGCGTCCCTTCTCCTTGCCATGATGTAGTCTTACCAGGCCACGCTCTTTTTTTCATATTCTTTCCTCCCATGTGGCTAGTAATACACTGACAGATTTCCCACCTTGGGTTCCCGGCAGGCCCTGAGCATGGGCTGGGTAGTGGTGGTATCTTAGTCAGGCCCCAGGGGACAGGGAGCTGACTCTTTTCCATGTCCTTGTCTATTTGCACCCATGCTAGAGAGGCACAATGCAATGTGATGGCCTAGGGATAAGGGGATGAGGGGCTGGCTGCCCTTGATCCATTTCTAATCTGGAATTTAGCCCCAAGGGACAAAGGGCCTGCTTGGCACCCTTGTAAACTAGTCTTACCCCTTGGCCGCGTGAGCTGGTCATTTCTGTGCCTGAATGTTCCCAAGGTCCTATGGGGTAACAGTGGTTGGCTGGCTGGTCTTGAGTTCAGCCCTTCAGGGATCTGGCCATTCCACTTTTCCACATGACACACAATTCTCATATTTACGATTCTTCATCTAAAAGTGGAAAAATAGAAAAAGTGTAGAAGAGGTAAGATGGAGCAAGTCTAAAGTTGACACGTATAATGAAAACATCTTTTATTCTCTTAGCAGGTGATCTGAAAGTCCTTCATAGGGAGACACTTAGTCTTTGGGCGAAAACTCCTGGGTGAACTTGTTTAGGGTCATGGTTGGGACACCCAGAAACCTGAGTATTGGCAGAACTGGTCTGCACTAGAGAAGAACAATTTTTTCCAAGTGGGAGGAGATACTTAGAGAGGAAGCGGGGACAGCTGAGTGGAGTTGGTCAGAGGTAGATGGCTCTGAGATAAACTGCAGTGTGGTCTGCAAACGTACGGGACACACTGTGGGGAAAGCAGTGTCGAGCCCCACTTTGCTCTTAGGGACTTGCGAGGTCAGAAGAGAGAGCATATGTGTGGTCAGGGCATGAGGAATTGCATCCAGGAACTCACAGAAACAGTGAGAAGGCTCTGGACCAGCGTGGGCCATGAGGTTGGGGCTTGGTGAGTGGAGTCAGCTCTCTGAGGGTCCTGGGGACCTAGTGGGCGGCAGGATTCCTCTTGATTATAGTGGAGAAGACTGGACAGGAACTGGTGGCTGTGATACAAAACACTAAGTCCTGGATGGGCCAGGTAAGGCATTCTATCAGGAAAGCACTCGGGGACACAGGTCGGGTGGAGTCTTGAGGGTGGGGTGCCTGGATAGCCATGCCCAGGGTCAGTTATGGGCTGAATGTTTGTGCCCCCCACATTCATATGTCGAAGCCCTGACCCTGAATGTGATGGTATTAGGAGGTGGGGCCTTTGGGAAGGGATAAGAGTTAGGTGAGGTCATGAGGATGGGGCCCCTGTGATGGGATGGGTGCCCTTATAAGAAGAGGAAGAGACACCAGAGCTCTCTCTTTGCCATGTGAGGACACAGGTAGAACATGGCGTATGCCAGCCAGGAAGAGGGCTTTTGCCAGGAACTGAATCTGCAGGCACGTTGACCTTGGATTTCCAGCCTCCAGAATGGTGAGAAATTAGTGTCTGTTGTTTAGGCCACCCCATCTGTGATGAGTTGTTATGGTGACCTGAGCTGATGAACACAGGGTCTGATTCTAGGGAAGGAGGGTAGGATGATGTCTTCATCTGGTTCCGTCCACATCTGATCCAAACTGTCCGTTTGGAGAAAGAAGGATTGAGACTCACTGAATGCAAAGCTCTTCACACAGCAGACTACCATTGAAGACTTTTTGAGTTCAAACATCTCAGTTAAAAGATGTGTAGCACGCCAGTGTCAGCACATCAGAGACCACTGACCGGTACCATCAGATTAACTGGTGTGGGAGAAACGTTCCCTTGAAATTCGTTAATTTAACTTGGGTTCAATTTTGTCAGGTTGTTTTTCTTTAAGACAGAACTATAAATGTTCCTCTCACCTGCTTTTAAACCATGTTTTGGAGATGCTAACATTCATCAGTGATTGCCCTAGCCCCTGTCCTCCTGGCCTCCGTTCAGCCAGGTTCCCACTCCTCTGCTGTTCCCGCCACTTGTGCAGGGTCCTGCCTGTCAGAAGGTTTCTGGGCAGAGGGCTGGCTGTTGCTTACACATTACAGCCTGTTCTCCTAATTCCTCTGCTCTTTTCAGAGAGCAAAGAAACCACTTTGATTAAAGGTTTAACTTCCAAAAGTATTTAAAACAGTTAAAGGCAACAGACTTTGGCAGAAGAATGCAATGGTCTCAGCTTTTTATGCTCAATTTACACAAATAAATGACAGTCTGGAAAAGGTATATTGATGTGTTTCTTTTGGGCACTTGGTGCACGAGGATGTGCCTTTAAGAGAGACCATCGTTCAGCGTGTTTTAACTGCTGGGCTCCACTATGAAATCTGTGGCTAAATAATGACAATTTTATTAAACTCATAATCGGTATACTTTGAGAAACGATTGCTGAAAAACTCACATGCTTCACAATTCAAACCAAACCAAACCACAGCGCCTCCGGGGGCAGCAGCTTGGTCTCTGGCAAGCTTCGAAATGCGTGTGTGTGTGCATCGCGGAGGATAGCTGGGGTGTGGGCGTCCTGTATTCTAACCTCATCATCTGGGACTGCCCCTTAGTGTCTCAGGCTGGCCGGGAGTGCCAGGTGTTTGCTGTAGGTGGCCTGTTTCAGCTAGGCTGGAACAGCTCCTTGTGATCCCGGGGCCCGCCATGTGGAGACAGAGCCATTGCCCAGATCAGTCGCTTGGGTAGGGGAGTTCAAAGCGCAGGTGAGCTGCACGGAGCTTTGAGGTCCTGCCTCCCATTTGGGGCTGGGAAGAGGCTGAAGTGGCCCCATGCGAGAGGGAAAGAGGGAGGAAAGCCGCCTGCAACCTGCGGGCCGTGTAGGAAATAATATGTGTACTTTGAGGCCCAGCACAGGCCATTGCCTTCCCTCTGAGCAGAAAAGGAGTCCCAGGGTTTTAGAGCTGGAAAGAGCCTGCTTTTAGGTCCAGGCACCGTCCTGAAGGGATTCCAAAGAGTCAGAAAAGGGGAGCAGTGAGAAGGGCCTCCCGGTGCCTGGCGGGCACACAGAGGGGCTCTGTCCTGCGACCCCTCCACCCACTGGGCCCTCATGGTTGTCAAAACACAGGAGCATTCCTCAGCTGACACAGCACACAAAGACGAGCCCTGGGCCTGGAGCAAGTCGTTCGCACATGTTATTAGTCCAGTCAAAGCTGTA